>NC_058131.1:331733274-331751188 GCF_016433145.1 Gracilinanus agilis | reverse complement strand
GAACTGGAGAGACCTCCGGGAACTGATGCAGAGCGAAAGGAGCAGAGCCAGAAGAACTCTATACACAGAGACTGACATTCTGTGGTAAAATCGAATGTAATGGACCTCTGTACCAGCAGCAATACAATGACCCAGGACAATTCTGAGGGATTTATGGTAAAGATGCTACCCACATTCAGAGGAAGGACTGCAGGAGAGGAAACATATAAGAAAAACAACTACTTGAACGCATGGGTTGGGGTGGACATGATTGGGGGTGTGGACTCGAAACTACCACACCAATGCAACTACCAACAATTTGGAAATTGGTCTTGATCAAGGACACATGAGAAAACTAGTGGAAATGCGCATGGGTAGGGGGGGTGCGGGGGGGGGGTTGAAGGGGAAAGGAGGAGCATGAATCATGTAACCATGTTAAAAATGAATATTAATAAATGTAAAAAAAAAAAAGAAAAGAAAAAAAGAAAAAATCCAACTCATTTGCCATATCTGAAAAAAAAACAAAAAAAAAACAAAAAAACAACTAATTTTCCAATCCTGGAGATAGAATTGAGACAATACTGTTTTGTAGCAGATGACCTTGGAATTCTAGAGAGGAGCTAGCTAAAGAGGAAGAATCCAGCTGCTGAGAGGGAATTGCTCTTTACTTTTATCCTCTTAGATCTACCAGAGAGCAAGAGAGTGGAGAGGGGATTATTTTGCCCTTCTTTCTCTTCCCAGTCCAAAAAGTGGTGGTACTTTCTTACAAAACTACTTGTCTAGTAAAAATCAATACAGGAAGCAGTCAGTAGAGGTGATTCTAAGGAGTGTTACCTCTGGCAGCAGAGACTAGGGATTTAAGAGATTATTAGTAGTGAAAATTGGGATTCAAACTGAGGGGAGCAGCAGGCTCAGGGAACTCAACCGAGTTCTCTGTCTAGTGGAGATACTGTCCAGAAGGGAGCAGTATGAAGAAATCATAAAAAGAGAAAGGGCACTAGGGCTTTGCAGTGTTGGAAGCTTGAATTGCTTTGGACACAAGTGTATGAATATTTCACTATTAATGTGCAAACAAAATCAAAAGAATGAAAAAATAGAAGTGTCCTATAGTTACTGTCTTTTTAGGAAATGATTTGTTTTAAGCTAATCGTGACTACTGGCTGACTATTAAAGATAAGCAGTGAAGGCTTGTCAGGTTAGATCCATAGAATATTTTTGAACATAGCATAGTAAGACCCAAGATGTCAGTGTAAATGCTCCCAGAATTGGGATATGAGTGGATATATACACATTATTTAATCTGATCCAAACAATTACCCTGTGAGGAAAGCATCAAGGATATTATGGTTATCTGGATTTTGCAGATGAGTTAACTGAGTCTCAAAGAGATTAGACATATATGTCCATGATTACAAAGCTAGAAAGTGTCACAGGATAGAACTTGCAGTACTCAAACCATTAATAGATATTTGTGTAGATACTAAGTTTATTTAAGTAAGAAATTTTTACCCATGTGGAACTTTCAAACCGGTTGTGCATAAAGCACAAACAAAAATAGTTATAAGTGCAATCTTTCTTAATTGGCTGTGAAGTGCTTGAAGCCTGTCATAGTCATAAAAGCATTTGGCTTGAAGGGATCTTAGAACATAGGATTTCAGAGCTGAAAAGAGATTTTAGGACTTATGAAGTCCATTCCTCTTTTGACAGAAGATGAAAATGAGACATGTACCTCTTTGTTTCCTAAGTGTCTGTCATCCAGGTAAGTGCTCAGTAAACATTTACTGATAATAATGATCCCTTCAGACATATAATTAACCTGCCAAACTTGGTTTGAATACATTTGCATGTAATTATGAAGTGAAGACAGCCAGCCTGATCACCTCTAAATTAAAATTGTTTTTTTTTTCCACAGATGGATTTTCCTCTCTAGCCTATGGGATATATGAATCATATATTTCTTAGTTTGTCAATAATATTTAGATCTCAATTGAAGAATCCTCTGGGAACAAAGTTCAAAATTAAATGATCAGAACAAAAATGAAATTGGCGATATTGAAAAAAAAAAGACCAGAATAAACAAATGAGACCTTGATCATAAGGAAGTGTCTCCAGTAGGTCCTAGATTAGTGATGGGCAACCTTTTGAGCTTGGTGTGTCAAAATTCGCCAAAAAACTGAGCATAATTCAGATGGTGTGTGACTTCAAGAAAAAAATCCACAATTTTGTGATATTTATAGTTTAAATAACAAAAATGTATAATTGTAATATATAACTGTATTTAATAAACCAAAAACTAATTATTTAACTTACCTGCTTACTGACAGTTGTTTTGGCCTACAGACCTCTGGCACAAAATGTCTACACTACACTATAGCAAATGTTTCATCCTCAGCATGTGGCCCCATACTTCTCTGTATGAGGTTGCCTGTCATTGAAAATGGCTACACATGTCAGTTCTGACACGCACATCACAGGTTTGCCATCAGGGTCCTAGATTCTGCAATAGACAGGTTGTTATATGTTATTTTCTTTCAAGAAGCAGTTTGTAAAATTTCTGGAATCCTGCTAGAGATATTAATAGATAGTCTTTATCAAGATGATGCATAATTATGCAACATATTATTTAAGAGATGATATCTAGAAAGGGAAGCCATAATCTAGCTTCATTAAGAACAAATAATGTCAGAGAAAGCTCATTTTTTTGACAGTGTTGCTAAATTGGTAGATCAGGAGAATGATGTAGACAAAATACAATTCAAATTCATCAAAGCATTTGACAAAATCATTCATGCTATATTTAGGAGAGATTAAAGAAATGTGGAGAAGGTAATAATATAGTTTGGAGAACAGATATAATAACATTGGTTGAACAATGATACCAAAAGAATAGTCATTAAAGGATCAGTATCAGCTTGCAGAGGGAAATATCTAATGGAAGATCAGGAAATCTGTCCATGACCATGTGTTGTTAAATATTTTGAACAATATTTTGAATGAAGCTATCTGACAAGTAGGCTAGTCAAATTAGGAAATGACCCGAAGTAGGGAGGGATAGCTAACACATCAGAGTTGGAATACAAAATATTTCAAAAGTCTAGAATGATGTATTGAATCTAAAAAGATGAAATTGAGTAGGGATGAATATGAAATTGTATACTTAGTTTAAAAATAATCAACTTTACATGTGGGAGGTATAACGAGAGAATAACTCCTGTGAAAAAGATTTGGAGATTTTTTGTAATTGACAACTTAATAAGAATTCAGAGTGACATGGCAGGCAAAAAAGCAAATAATATCCTAGGATGCATTCATGAGGTCCAGAACACTAGAAAATTGAAGTACTACATCTGGAGTGATGTATGTGCTGACAGAGACAGGATATAAGTTGGGTCTCTTTCTCTTTCTCTTTTTTTTCTCTTTCTCTTTTCTTTCTCTCTTTCTCTCTTTCCTTCCTTCATGAATTTGGTGGAGCAGGATTTTTGAGCAGGTAGAAAAAACTTAGTCATGTGGTTCTGTTTGGTCAGATAATAAACTTTATAAAAATAATACTTGAAGTATTGGACATTAATTTAAATCTTACAGTATCTGCTATCTTTTGGTGCCTCTCTAAGCAAAAGTGCTTCATATCTGTTGATTAAAAGCAATGATGGAAAGAATTATTGCCCTACCTTGTTGGGAGAAGTTTATTAACTACAGAACTTTCGAATGAATAGTAATCAGATCAGCAGATGGCCTTGAAGATAACACCTCCATTTCAGACTACAGCTAAAGCCCAATAAGAGGCTAAAATAGATGACTAAAATAGAGCTGTAGATATTTCCTACTAGTGAGAGGCTTACCAGGAACAGCACTAATGTATTCTCCATTAATTATAGAGGTAGCTGAAATTTGACCCAGAGAATTGTGGCCCATTCCCTTCAGATGAGAAGCTTAATAGCCATAGCATACTCTAGAGCAGTGATGGTGAACTTCTGGAATGAGTGCCAAAGATGGTACACAGAGTGCTCTCTGTGGGCACATGCACTGTTCCTCCCTCCCCCCTACCAGGTCATTACTAGAAAGGCAGAGGGACTTGGGTGGAGCTGCTCCCCTACCACTTTCCACAGTGCCTGATGACATTGTTTCACATCCTCCACCCCTCTGCCCAGCAGCCAATAGGAGTGCACAGGGGGGTAAGGTGGGTGGCTCACAGGTGGCAGAGCTGGAGGGGAGCAGAGTACTTGGGCCACTCCCCTCCCCCTCTCTATACTCACTGAGGACATTCCTCATTTCCCTGGCCCCTATGCTTAGCAGCCCAATGGGAGGCTTTCTCTCTCCCCTGTGTGGGGTAAGGCGGTGTTGGGGCATGGCACTTGGTCTTGGGGGGGACAGCACTCCATCTCTAAAAAGTTCACCATTACTGTTCTAGTGGATGGTGGACAGAGTATTAGGTGACCCTAAAGATATTCAAAGTACTACAGATCTTCTGGAACACTGGAGAAAACTATCAGCAGGAAACAAAATCTTTGAAAAGCAGAGCAATGAAATCACTAGAAAACAACGATAGCTTTGGAATATCAGAATGAGTTGCACCTTCATGAGTATGCTTTGACCATTGCTTTTATTCAAAACTATACAGATATGTGTGACCCCTGTGTATATTTACCCTTCCAGCTGAAGGCATGTGAATTTATAATAGAGTGAGCTCCAGGTTAATTGAGGGAATTTTTTATCATTACTTTTGTTGTTATGCTATTTTTATTGAATGCTTTTGTTCATTCTGAATTATGTGAATCTTCTGACTGACTAGTAAATACAAACATATTGGTAGGGGCGTCTGAATTATGATTTGTAGAGTATATGATTTATGAAAAACCAAGTACTAGGGATAGCTTTCTGGGGAACCATAGAGGATCAGAGTACATACTACTGAAATGAAGACTCTGAGGTCCAAAGAGGAGAGATTTGACCAAGATCTCATATAGCAGGAGCTAGAACCTAGTCCTTTTGATTTCCATATTTAGTGCCCTTTCCATTGCATGTATTGCTTCCTTGCTAGAAAATTTTTCATTGAGGCAATTGGGAACTGGTCATTAAAAGTTTGTATGTGTGTGTACTTTTTTAAACCTGTTGGAAGTTAAGTAAAAACCAAGACTGTCGGGATTCACATTGGCATCTTATGCTTTTGTATATTAAACAAAATCACTAGCAGAAAGAAACATTTACATTTTCTAATATACAGGAAGGCAAATCACTGGAAAGGGACCTCAGAAGGTACCTAGTTCAACTCCTCTTCATTTCTTTTTTTTTTCTTTTAACCCATAACTTCTGTGTATTTGCTCATAGGTGGAAGAGTGGTAAGGGTGGGAAATGGGGGTCAAGTGACTTGCCCAGGGTCACACAGCCAGGAAGTGTCTGAGGCCAGATTTGAACCTAGGACCTCCCATCTCTAGGCCTGATTCTCAATCCACTAGGCTACCCAGCTGCCCCCTCAACTCCTCTTCAAATCATGAATCATCTCAAAAAAATCTCCAGTGGATCAATGGATAATCATCCAGCCTATTTTTTTTTTTTACTTTTATTTTTTAGAAAAATTTCCCATGGTTACATGATTCATGTTTTTACTTTCCCCTTCACCCCTCCCCCCCATAGCCGATTCACATTTCTATGGGTTTTAACATGTGTTATCAATCAAGACCTATTTCCATATTATTGATAGTTGCATTGGCATGATTGTTTTGAGTCTACATCCCAATCATGTCTGCATCAACCCATGTGTTCAAGAAGTTGTTTTTCTTCTGTGTTTCCACTCCTGTAGTTCTTCCTCTGAATGTGGGTAGTGTTCTTTTCCATAAATCCCTCAGAATTGTCCTGGGTCATTGCATTGCTGCTAGTACATTTGATTTTACCACAGTGTATCAGTCTCTGTGTACAATGTTCGCCTGGTTCTGCTCCTTTCACACCTCATCAATTCCTGGAGGTCTTTCCAATTCACATGGAATTCCTCCAGTTTATTATTCCTTTGAGCACAATAGTATTCCATCACCAGCAGATACCATAATTTGTTCAGCCGTTCCCCTATTGAAGGGCATACCCTTGTTTCCCAGTTTTTTGCTACCACAAAAAGCATGGCTATAAATATTTTCGTACAAGTCTTTTTATCTATGATCTCTTTGGGGTACAAACCCAGCAATGGTATGGCTGAATCAAAGAGCAGGCAGTCTTTTAGAGCTCTTTGGGCATAGTTCCAAATTGCCATCCAGAATGGTTAGATCAGTTCACAACTCCACCAGCAATACATTAATGTCCCAATTTTGCCACATCCCCTTCAACATTTATTACTCCCCTCTGCTACCTTTTTACCCAATCTGCTAGGTGTGAGGTGATACCTCAGAGTTGTTTTGATTTGCATTTCTCTAATTATTAGAGATTTAGAACACTTTCTCATGTGCTTATTGATAGTTTTGATTTCTTTTCTGAAAATTGCCTATTCATGTTCCTTGCCCATTTATCGATTAGGGAATGGCTTGATTTTTTTATACAATTCATTTAGCTTCTTGTATATTTGAGTAATTAGACCTCTGTCAGAGTTTTTGTTATAAAGATTTTTTTCCCAGTTTGTTGTTTTCCTTTTGATTTTGGTTGCATTGTTTTTGTTTGTACAAAAACTTTTAAATTTAATATAATCAAAATTATTTATTTTACATTTCATAATTTTTTCTGTCTTGCTTGGTTTAAAAAATCTTTTTCCCCCAGAGATCTGACAAGTATACTATTCTGTGTTCACTTAATTTACTTATAGTTTTCTTCTTTATATTCAAGTCATACACCCATTCTGAATTTATCTTGGTGTAGGGTGTGAGATGTTGATCTAAACCTAAACTCTCTCATATTGTTTTCCAATTTTCTTAGCAGTTTTTGTCAGAGTGGATTTTTGTCCCAAAAGTTGGGCTCTTTGGGTTTATCATACACTGTCTTGCTGATGTTACTTACTCCAAGTCTATTCCACTGATCCTCCCTTCTGTCTCTTAGCCAGTACCATATTGTTTTGATGACTGCTGCTTTATAGTATAGTTTAATATCTGGTACTGCTCGGCCACCTTCCTTCACATTTTTTTCCCCATTATTTCTCTTGATATTCTTGATCTTTTGTCCTTCCAAATGAACTTTGTTATAGTTTTTTCTCATTCAGGAAAAAGGTTTTTTGGTAGTTTGATAGGTATGGCACTAAATAAATAAATTAATTTGGCTAGAATGGTCATTTTGATTATGTTAGCTCATCCTAAGCATGAACAATCAATGTTTTCCTAATTGTTTAGATCTAGTTTTAATTGTTTGGAAAGTGTTTTGTAGTTGTGTTCGTATAATTTCTGTGTTTGTTTTGGTAGATAGATTCCTAAGTAGTTTATATTATCTAGAGTGATTTTAAATGGTGTTTCTCTTTCTAACTCTTGCTGCTGTGATGTGTTGGACATATATAGAAGTGCTGATGATTCATGTGTATTTATTTTGTATCCTGCAACTTTGCTAAAGTTGTTTGATTATTTCTACTATATTTTTAGTTGATTCTCTAGGATTTTTTAAGTAGACCATCATATCATCTGCAAAGAGTGATAGCTTAGTCTCCTCATTGCCTACTTTAATATCTTCAATTTCTTTTTCTTCTCTAATTGCTAATGCTAATGTTTCTAATACAATGTTAAATAATAGAGGTGATAATGGGCATCCTTGTTTCACTCCTGATCTTATTGGGAAGGCTTCTAATTTATCCCCATTGCATATGATACTTGTTGATGGTTTTAGATATATATTGTTTATTATTTTTAGGAAAGGTCCTTCTATTCCTATACTTTTTATTGTTTTCAATAGGAATGGGTGTTGTATTTTGTCAAGGGCTTCTTCAACATCTATTGAGATAATCATGTGATTTTTGTTTATTAGCTTGTTGATATAGTCAATTATGTGGATAGTTTTCCTAATGTTGAACCATCCTTGCATTCCTGGTATAAATCCCACTGGATCATGGTGGATAACCCTCTTGATCACTTGCTGGAGTCTTTTTGCTAGTATTCTGTTTAAGAATTTTGCATCTATTTCATTAGGGAGATTGGTCTGTAGTTTTCTTTCTCTGTTTTTGATCTACCTGGCTTTGGAATCAGTACCATATTTGTGTCATAAAAGGAATTTGGTAGGACTCCTTCTTTGCTTATTATATCTAATAATTTTTATAGTATTGGGATTAGTTGTTCTTTGAAGGTTTCATCCAGCCTATTTTTGATTTAAAGTCCTTTGCTTATGGAGTACTAACTATTTTCTGAGATAACTCATTCTACTTTGGGATAGCTCTACTTGTTAAGTCATTTTAATATTCTTTTATTGAAGTGAAACTTCCATCTCGCAACTTCTATCCATGAGAACTAATTCTGTTTCTTCACTGGTCAGATCCTTCATTGTATAGATGAGTTCTGATTCATAAGCTCAGTGGCATGTGTCTTGAATTCTGTCTTGGTGATTGCTCATTGTGGTTAGATATAGCAGTGACCCACCACTAGCTCTTTCCCTATAATCTCAGTCATCACTGGTTTCTGTGGTTGCCCCTTTAAAAAATTTCACACTTTCCCACCTAGAGGGAAGGAAGAAGTGGGCCCATGATAATTTGGTGAGAAGCCAGTGCTGGTGAGACTAATGCAAATTTTCAGCTTTCTTGCCTGATTCTTCCCATTGGTGTCTCTATCACTTCAACTCTCTAAGACTGTTTTCTTAAGTATAAAAGGGAGAAGGATATCTACCCTGAGTATTTCTATGGGTTCTTAAGAAAATACAGGGCTTAAGTAAGAAAATATATGTCAAAATATAAACTTTAAAAAAAGCATTACAGTTATATAGGATGATATTAATATTATTTAATCCATATCAGCAACCACATTTATTGGCAACTAGGTGGTACAATGGAGTGGTGGGGTTATATAGTGGATAAATCCCTGGATTTTGAGTCATGACGGCTCATTTCCATGCATTCAAATCTGGCCTCAGACACTTAATAGTTGTGTGACCTTGGGCAAGGCTCCTAACTCTATATGCCTTAGTTTCTCATTTGTAAAATGAACTGGAGAAGAAAATAGCAAACTACTCCAGTATCTTTGCCAAGAAAACCCCAAATGGGGTCACAGAGTCAGACATTACTGAAAACAACTGAACAACAAGGTGGTATAATGGATAGAGCACTGGACCTGGAATCAAAAAGATTTGAATTCAAATCTAGTATCAAATACTTGTGAGCCATGTGACCCTAGGCATAACATTTATTTTCTCTTTGCCTCAGTTCCCTCTGTTGTAAAATGAGAAAAGTAATAGTACCTATCTCTCAGGATTATTGTGAAGATCAAATGATTGCATATTTCTCAGTGCTTAGCAGAGTGCCTGGCACATATAATAGATGCTAAATAAATGTTCATTCCCATTTCTTCTCTCTTATTGTAAATTGGGCACCATACTAAACTAGAGGCTAGGCTTGAAGACCTAGAATGTTAGAGTCAGAAAATATCTTAGGAAACTAGAGAATTAAAAATGGAGACTACCCAGTCACTCAGCAGGCAATACCTGTTCCATATTGGCACCATGCTCCATGCTGGAGGCATAGAAACAAAAATGAAACAATTTCTTCCTTGGAGAAACTTATGGTCTAGTGAGGAGGGATTGTGTGTGTGTGTGTGTGTGTGTGTGTGTGTGTGTGTGTGTGTGTGTATCTGAGAGATTATCTTAGAAATCTTTCTTCATTTCAGATGAGGAAACTAAAGCTCAGAGAAGAGAAATGATTTATTACACTAAAAGACATTGGAGTTTCTGAGCTGTAATGGAGGATTGCCAGGGATGTCAACTATTAATATTAAAATGTAATCTAAATTGTTTGTGGGTTCACACTGGGTTGAAGGAGAGACAGGGCCAACCAGGATAGGGAGACCATGATTTACTGCCAAGCTGTTAACTGTCACAGGAATGGCAATTAGGCCCAACAGTCACTCAGACCTCCTAGGCTAGGGTCTATGGAACCAGCAGGCAAAAGGTAAAAGTTTATAACAGTTTAATTGAGGGAAACAATAAAAAAGGATGGCAATAAGGGATTCTATACTTACAACCTAAGAGCAAACCACAGGGGCAAGGGAAGGACTTGACTACACTATTCTATTGACCTAAGCCAGGCAGGGCCCAAAAGAAGCAGTACTGAAGTCACAGGGAAAGCTCCTCCAAACCTGGTTCCAGCCAGGTTTGGTCAGCTCAGCTAAAGGGCCTGAGGATGGCTTTCAATTGGGGTCTCATGGTAAATCCAAGGATGGTCACAGGATGCCAAGAACCAACTCCACCAGGACAAGTGATCCAAGGTGCCCAGGTAGGGAGAGTGAATTTGCAATGCTGTCCACCAGATCACAAACCACTTCCCCACTTGGTGCTGCTCTGCAGGTCTGTTGTCCATTGCTGAAAGCCTCCACCTCTCAGGATCCCAGGGAATCTGGATGCAGTTTTTCCCTAACTCTAAGATCTCCCAGGGTTATCAACAGTTATGTCCCTAACCACTATGGAGTCCCTCTCCGAGTCCAAGCCCCATTTCCTGCTCCTTCATTCCATCTTGGAATCCTCCAGTCCTTCCTGCTAGGTCCAACACTAGTACCATATTAATCTTCCTCACAACAGAGGTAAGGGATGAATTTGGTCTTGACCTACCAGTCTAGGGTTCACTCCACCACATCATGTTGTAGCTTTTAGTGATAGACTCAATGATCATTAAAAATAAAAAAAAACTTTTTGCAACCGTGCATAACAATTCTAACCCCTTGGACAAATCCCCCAAGGTACAACTTGAGCTAGTAATATGAAAAATACTCTCAAATGAACACTGGAAAGACAAATTTACCCAACTAAATACCAAATATGAAATCCTAAAAATTTAAAGGTGAGGTCAAGAAAATTGAATGTAAGGAAACACTCAAATTAAGAAATAAATTTGAATTGGTTTTATGAAAAAATTAACCATTGGTTAATCTGATTAAAAAAAGAATAATATTATATCACTAGCATTAAAGATGAAAAAAGTGAATATACTACCAATGAAAATGATGTTAACAAAATTAGCAGGAGGTTTTTCTGTTTGTTTTTGTTTTACCTTTCATTTAAAAAAATTAATAACAAAATTTTACATAAATTTTCCAAAGTCAAATGATCCATATTGCCTCCCTTGCTTTTTCCCTCCCTGCTCCTGGAGTTGATGAGCAATTCAATCTGGGTTATATATGTATTACCACTCAAAACATATTTCCATATTTGTTTTTGTGAGTAATCTTATAAAACCTAAACCTCAAATCATATGCCCAAATAAACAACTAATAAATCATATGTTTTCATCTGCATTTCTACTCCAACAGTTCTTTCTCTGGAGGTAGATAGCATTCTTTTTTTTTTTTAAACCCTTGTATTTTAGTGCATTGTCTCATAGGTGGAAGATTGGCAAGGGTGGGCAATGGGGGTCAAGTGACTTGCCCAGGGTCACACAGCTGGGAAGTGGCTGAAGCCGGATTTGAACCTAGGACCTCCTGTCTCTAGGCCCAACTCTCACTCCACTGAGCTACCCAGCTGCCCCTCGATAGCATTCTTTTTCATAAGTCCTCAGAATTGTTCTGTATTGCTATTAGTGATAGCTCAATGATCATTGGTATTGCTGTTAGTAGCAAAGTATAACAATTTTGATTGTTCCACAATATTGCAGTTACTTTGTATAATGTTCTCCTAGTTCTGCTTATTTCACTCTGCATTAGTTTATGTAGATCTTTCCAGCTTTTTCTGAAATCATTCTGTTCATCATTCCTTAAAGCACAATAGTATTCCATTACCATCATATGCCACAATTTGTTGAGCCACTTCCTAATTGAAGGACATCACTGCAGTTTCCAATTCTTTGCCACCACAAAATATGCAGCTATAAATATTTTTGTACAAATAGGTCCTTTCCCAATTTTAAAAAATATTTTTGGGATACAGACCCAAACATCAATGCTCATTAAGAAATTTACTCTGTAATGTTCTTTCTCTGTTTTTGGTGTTCTTGGCTTAGGTATCAGCACCATATTTGTGTCATAAAAAAGAATTTGGTAGAACTCTTTCTTTGCTTATTTTGCCAAATACTTTGTATCCTATTGGGATTAATTTTGTTCATTAAGTGTTTGATAGAATTCACTTATGAATCCATGTGGCCCTGGGGATTTTTCTTAGGAAGTTCATTAATGGCTTGTTCAATTTCTTTGTTTGAAATAATAAGATTATTTAAATATTCTGTTTCCTCTTTTGTTAATCTAGGCAATTTATGTTTTTTTTTTAAATTTTTTATTTTAAACCCTTAACTTCTGTGCATTGACTTATAGGTGGAAAAGTGGTAAGGGTAGGCAATGGGGGTCAAGTGACTTGCCCAGGGTCACACAGCTGGGAAGTGTCTGAGGCTGGATTTGAACCTAGGACCTCCCGTCTCTAGGCCTGGCTCTCAATCCACTGAGCTACCCAGCTGCCCCCAATTTATGTTTTTGTAAATATTCATCCATTTCTCCCAAATTATAAGATTTATTGTCATGTAATTGGGCAAAATGACTCCTAATGATTACTTTAATTTCCTCTTCATAAGAGGTAAAATCACTCTTTTCATTTTTGATAATGGTAATTTGATTCTCTTGTTTCTTTTTTTAATTAAATTAGCCAATACTCTATTTTATTTATTTTTTTCATAGAACCAGTTCCTAGTCTTATTCATTAGTTCAATAGTCCTTTTACTTTCAGTTTTTATTAACTTCTTTGATTTTTAGGATTTTGAAAATTAGTCTTTAATTGGGGATTTTTTATTTGTTCAATGTTTATTTATTTTTTTTTCAGTTGCATGCCCAATTCATTGATCTACTTTTTCTCTCTTTTATTGATATAAACATTCAAGGTATAAATTTTCCCATGAGTATTGCTTTGGCTGTATCTCATAAATTTGATATTTTGTTTCCTTTCTTAAGGAAAAAACCAGGGTAGTTAACTCAAATATTTATATGGGTTCTGAAGGGTGAGTAGGAGACAGGAATGGACAATAGGTGGGACCAAACAAGTTAGGGAAACTGGGTTTAGCTGTTAGGGGAAATGACTGTTGACAGGAGTGACATTTAGGCCCTATCTGTCACCCTGCTCCACCTAGACAAGGGATAAACTCAGAGTATAATAAATACACATACTAGGGGAACTTTAAGATACAAAGAAAACAAACAGGGAAACAGTTTAATTGTTTTTTTTTTAGAGGATAGGAGAGGGGGTGAGGTGAAACTATGTCTAACTGCTCAGGACTGGAGTCAAAAGGGTAAGTTCCTTAGCCTACCTGTCTTTGGCCAGGTGATAGCTTGGCTAAGGACCTGAGGAAAACGGCTTGGGTTTGGGTTCTCACAACTGATCCAGAGATGTCTTCAGGATACTAGGAACCAACTCCTCCACAGCTGATGATCCAAAAGTAACCAGATAGGGAAAGATGTCTGCAACCTGTCCACCAGAACACAGGCCTCTTCCCTACTCAGAGTTTACTTGCAGGATGATGTCTTCACTCTTTACAACCTTCACCACTCTCCAAGATCCCAAGTCAAATAGGGACTGCTGATTGCACTTCTGCTCCAAAACCCCTCTCAAAACAGCAATGTCTGTTGTTTAGCTCTCTCCTCTCTACCCCTTGCATTCTATTCAGAATGTCCATGACTTCCAGCATAGGCTTTCCCTAATATGCTTGCAAAAATCTGCTCTTACACTTTTAAAGCCTATGCCTATTACTCCTTATTGTCATTCTCTTCAATGAAAAAAGTGATTGTTTCTGTGATTTGTTCTTTGACACACCCATTTTGAAGAATTAGATTAGTTTCCAATTAATTTTTTCAAACCCTTAACTTCTGTGCATTGGCTCCTTGGTGGAAGAGTGGCAAGGGTGGGCAATGGGGGTCAAGTGACCTGCCCAGGGTCACACAGCTGGGAAGTGTCCAAGGTCGTATTTGAACCTAGGAACTCCTGTCTCTAGACCCAACTCTCAATCTACTGAGCTACCCAGCTGCCCCCTCCAATTAATTTTAATTTGTCTCTTCATGAAACTTTATTAATCATAATTTTTTATCACATTATGATCTGAAAAAGTTGCATTTATTATTTCTGCTTTTCTGCTTTTGGTTGTGAACTTTTTATGCCCTAGTACTTAGTTAATTTTTGTATATGTACCATGTGCTGCTGAAAAGAAAATATATTCCTTTTTATCCCTATTCAATTTTCTCCAGATATCTATTAATTACAACTTTTCTAAAATTTCATTCACTTCCCTTCTTTCTTATTTATTTTTTGGCTAGATTTGTCTAGTTCTGGTAGAGGAAGATTGAGGTCCCCCACTAGCATAGTTTTGCTATATATTTCCTCCTTAAGCTCCTTTAGTTTCTCCTTTAAAAATCTGGATCCTATACCATTTGGTGCATATATGTGGAGTCCTGATAGGTCTTCATTTTCTATACTGCCTTTTTTCAAGATGTATTACCTTCCTTATCTCTTTTAATCAAATCTATTTTTGCTTTAGCTTTGTCTGTGATCATGATTGCTACTCCTGCCTTCTTTTTTCAGTTGAAGCCCAATAGATTCTGCTCCAGCCTCTCACCTTTACTCTTGCCTTTACTCTTTAATGTGTGTCTATCTGCCTCAAATGTGTTTCTTGTAAACAACATATGGTAGGATTCTGGTTTTTAATCAGTTCTCCTATCTGTTTCCATTTTATGGGTGAGTTCATCCCATTTACAATTACAGTTATGATTACCATCCATGTTTTCCCCTCCATCTTGATTTCCTTTTTTAATCCTGACCTTTCTCCTTTTATTCTTTCCCTCCACACCAGTGTTTGCTTTAATCACCCCCTGCTTTCCGCAATCTTTATATTACTCTCTTCCTCACCACATCCTTTCTTATTTCCTTTGTATTTCTCTATAGGGTAAGGTAGGATCTATACCCTAATGCAGTGATCGGCAAACTATGGCCTGGGGGCCAAATGCAGCCCCCTGAAATATTCTATCTAGACTTGCAACATTATTCCTACTCTGATGAAGACAATGAGTAGGATACAATACAATGAAACTTCAAAAGAGTTGCCTTAGAAACAGACTTTCAGAAGAGCATTTCATTTCCCTTGGCCCCTTCTTTAAAAAAGTTTGCCCATCACTGCCCTAATGAATTTGGCTGCTCTTCTCTCTATGAGTCAGTTCCAATTAGAATAATATTTAGGTATCATCCATTACCACTTTCACCCTCCCCTCCACTATAATAGTTCTTTCTTCCATCCCACTTTGTGTGATATAATTTATCCCAGCTTACTTCTCTCTTCCCATTCCCTAAGTGCAATTCTCTTTTTAACCCCTAGATTCTTTTTTAATTATCATCCTAAACAGCTTATTACCACACCCTCTGTTTATGAATACTTTTTCTAACTACTGTGATAATGACAACAATTTTAAAGAGTTACAAATATCATCTTCCCACATAGGAATATAAACAATTTGACCATATTGAAACCCTTAACTTTCTTTTCTATTTCTTATTTGCTTTTTTATGCTTCTTTTGAATTTTGTATTTGGACATCAGATTTTCTGTTTGTCTCGACTTTTCTTCAGGTATGCTTAGAAATATCCTACTTTATTAAATGACCATACTTTCTGCTGAAAGAATATATAGTCAGTTTTGATACGTAGGTGATTCTACCAGTTCCCTTGCCTTCAAGAATATCATATTCCAAACCTTCAGGTCCTATAGTGTAGAAGTTACCAGATCCTGTGTAATCCTGACTGGGGTGCTATGATATTTGAATTCTTTCTTTTTTTCTGCTTAAGGTATTTTCTCTTTGACTTGGGAGCTTTTAAACTTGGCTATAACATTCCTGGGAGTTGTCATTTGGGTATTATAGCAAAAAATGATTTTTGGATTCTTTCAACTTTTATTTATGCTTGTTTAAGGGTAACAGTGAATTTTTCTTGGATAATTTCTTATAATATGATGTCTAAGCTGCTTTTTTTTTTTTTTTTTTTTTTTTTTTTTTTTTTTTTTTTGGTCATGGCTTTCAGGTAGTCCAATACTTTTTAAATTGTCTCTCTTGGATTTATTTTCCAGGTCAGTTGTTTTTTCAATAAGATATTTCATATTTTCTTCTGTTTTTCATTCTTTTGATTTTGTTTTATTGTTTCTTAATGTCTCATGAAGTTATTAGTTTCTATTTGCCCATTTTTAATTTTAAAAGAATGAACTTCTTCCATGATCTTTTTATCCTCCTTTTCCTTTTGGTCCATTCTAGTTTTCATGGGACCCTTTTCTTCATTAGATTTTTTTTGCCTCTTTTTCTAGTAGGCCAATTTTGTCTTTTAGAAAAATCTTTTCTTCATTGGGTTTTTGTGCCTCTTTTTCCACTTGACAAAATTCGCTTTTTCAGCTGTTATTTTCTTTTTGCATTACTTTCATTTCTTTCCTCCATGTTCTTTCCTTTTTTTCTTTGACCTGTCTTATTTGATTTTTAAATTCCTTTTTAAAATTTTCCATTGCTTAAGACCACTTTTCTTTTTCCTTTAAAGTTTTGCACGTGGTTGCTTGGCTTTCACTGTCCCCTATTGACTCTGTTCTTTTTTTTTTTTTTTTTTTAAACCCTTACCTTCTGTCTTGGAGTCAATACTGTGTATTGGCTTCAAGGCAGAAGAGTGGTAAGGGTAGGCAATGGGGGTCAAGTGACTTGCCCAGGGTCACACAGCTGGGAAGTGTCTGAGGCTGGATTTGAACCTAGGACCTCCCGTCTCTAGACCTGGCTCTCAATCCACTGAGCTACCCAGCTGCCCCCATATTGACTCTGTTTTACTCTTTGTCACCACTGAAATTTTCTAGGGTTATGTTTCTTTTGCTATTTGCTTATTTTCTCCGACCTTTTTTTTTTTTTTTTTTTTTTTGCCTGTGGACTGGGAATTCTGAAGTCTGATGGTTCTGTCTCCTCTATTGCTGGCTCTTTTTTTAACATTTATTAATATTCATTTTTAACATGGTTACATGATTCATGCTCCACCTTTCCCCTTCAAACCCCCCTCCTGCACTCCCCCCACCCATGGCCGATGCGCATTTCCACTAGTTTTGTCATGTGTCCTTGATCAAGACCAATTTCCAAATTATTGGTAGTTGTATTGGTATGGTAGTTTCGAGTCCACATCCCCAATCATGTCCACCCCAACCCATGCGTTCAAGTAGTTGTTTTTCTTATATGTTTCCTCTCCTGCAGTCCTTCCTCTGAATGTGGGTAGCATCTTTACCATAAATCCCTCAGAATTGTCCTGGGTCATTGTATTGCTGCTGGTACAGAGGTCCATTACATTCGATTTTACCACAGAATGTCAGTCTCTGTGTATAGAGTTCTTCTGGCTCTGCTCCTTTCGCTCTGCATCAGTTCCCGGAGGTCTCTCCAGTTCCCCTGGAACTTCTCCAGTTTATTATTCCTTTTAGCACAATAGTATTCCATCACCCGCATATACCACAGTTTGTTCAGCCATTCCCCAATTGAAGGACATACCCTCCTTTTCCAATTTGTTGCCACCACAAAAAGCGCAGCTATGAATATTTTCGTACAAGTCTGTTTATCTATGATCTCTTTGGAGTACAAACCCAGCAATGGTATGGCTGGGTCAAAGGGCAGGCATTCTTTTATAGCCCTTTGAGCATGATTCCAAATTGCCAGCCAGAATGGCTGGATCAGTTCACAACTCCACCAGCAATGCATTAATGTCCCAATTTTGCCACATCCCCTCCAGCATTCATTACTCTCCCCTTCTTTCATTTTAGCCAATCTGCTAGGTGTGAGGTGATACCTCAGAGTTGTTTTGATTTGCATTTCTCTAATTATTAGAGATTT
>NC_058131.1:331695378-331723351 GCF_016433145.1 Gracilinanus agilis | reverse complement strand
CCTATACTAAATATTATCTATCTATCTATCTATCTATCTATCTATCTATCTATGTATATATATATATATATATATATATATATGTATATATATATTAACTTTACTGCCTCCTTATTCTTCAGATCACTCCTTCAACTCCAAGTACTTTCTTGGCCTAGTCAGGCTAGTTCAGGCTTCTGGGCCTTGGGAGGCCTCAAAGGCCCTGCCTACTCTACAGTCACACAGAGGGGAAAAAAACCCCCATCTTTCTTTCTCTTTCAGCTTTAAATCATTTCGGTTATTCACTTGCTCTGTCCTCTGCCAGCCCTACCAGGCCTAGCTAAGCTTTTTGGCCTAAGCAGGCTGCAAAAATGGCGTGGCCTTCTCAACAGCCACACAAAGGAAAAACCATCTCTCTCTTTCTCTTTTCTGTTGATTTCCCCCACAAATTTATTCCAGAAACTCTAATCTGTTCTCCTCCTTCACCTGCCACTGGGTTTTTTCAGTGTTCCAGGGAACAGAAACACTAGTACTCCTCCTAGGGAAAAACTTTCCAGGAGTCTGTTGGCAGTTGGAAAACCAACTTTCCTCAGCCTACTCAGAATTCCAACAGGCAACCTTCCTAAGATCCTGTCTGGCCTTAAAGAAAACTTACCCACTATTCTTTACCCTGTCCTTAGCTGCTAAGATATCAATTCCTCAAAATGGTCCTCATTAGCCCTATGGCTTAATTAATCCTAATGCAATGATACCCATTATCACCAATATTATTTAACAGAGTACTAGGAATGCTAGCAATGGCTTTAAGAGAAGTAAGAAATTGAAGTAATCAAAATGGACAAAGAGGCAATGAAAGTATCTCTTTTTACAGACAATGATGGTATATGTGGAAAATCCTAGAGATTCAAATAAAAGGTTAGTTGAAAGTATCAATAACTTCAGTAAAGTAGCATGATATAAAATAAATAAATGCATATATCATATAAACAAATAAATCATCAAGATTTTTGTAGCTTACTAACAAAATCCTCCAAGAAGTGATTGAAAGACACACTCCATTTTTAAAACAACCACAGATGGGGGTAGCTAGATAGGTCAGTGTATTGACAGTCAGGCCTAGAGATGGGAGATCCTAGGTTCAAATCTGACCTCAGACACTTCTCAGCTGTGTGACCCTGGGCAAGTCACTTAACCCCCATTGTCTAACCCTTACCACTCTTCTGCCTTGGAACCAATATACAGTATTGGTTCCAAGGCAGAAGGTAAGAGTTAATAAAAACCAACAACAGGGGGCAGCTGGGTAGCTCAGTGGATTGAGAGTCAGGCTTAGAGATGGGAGGCCCTAGGTTCAAATCCAGCCTTAGACACTTCCCAGCTGTGTGACCCTGGGCAAGTCCCATTGCCCACCCTTACCACTCTTCCACCTAGGAGCTAATACACAGAAGTTAAAGGTTTAAAAAAAAAACAAAAAACAAAAAAAACAACAACCATAGATAGAATAAAATATGTGGCAGTATACCAGTCAAAACAAATGCAGAAACTACATGAAAATAATTATAAAACAGTTTTTACAAATATAAATTCAGATCTAAATAATTGGAGAAATATTAATTGTTTATGGGTAAGCAGAGCCAGTATAATTAAAATGACAATCCTACCTAAACTAATCTATTTATTTGATGCAATCCCAGTCAAATTACCAAAAGAAATCTTATTGTGCTATAAAAGATAATAACAAAATTCATTTGGAAGAACAAAAGATCAAGAACATGAAAAGAATTGATTTAAAAAATGTAAAGGAAGGATATCTATCAATAATTAATTTCAAACTCTTTTACAAAGGAGTAATTATTAAAACTCTTTGATCCTGGGTAAGAAATAGAAAAGTAGAACTGTGAAACAGAACAGACATACAACAAAGAGTAATAAAACATTATAATAATCTTGTATTTGACAAAAGTATAGATCCAGGCTATTAGAAAAAGAAATCATTATTTGGTAAAAATTGCTGGTACAAATAGAAAGCAGTTTGGCAGAAACTAGGTATAGAATAATATCTTATACTATTCATTAAGATCAAAATCTAGATCTAGAAATAAAAGGATATAAACAAACTAGAAGAACAGCTATTATATTACCTCTCATATTTTTGAAGAGGGGAGTAATTTTTGAGTACACAAGAGATAGAGAGAATTGTAAAAAGTAAAATATATACTTTTGAGTTCACTAAGTTGAAAAGTTTTTTTGTACAAATAAAACAAAATTTTCCAAGCTTAGAAGGAAAGCAGAAAATTGGGAAAATTTTTTTCATATTCTCTGGGATAGAGGTCTTATATCTAACATATATAGAGAACTTTGACAAATTTATGGGTATAAGAGCCATCCTCCAATTGACAAATGGGCAAAAGATGTGAACAGGCAATTTTTGGATTAAGAAATCAAGTTGACATATAGGTAAATGAAAAAATGCTCTACACTTACCAATTAGGGAATTGTAAACCAAAATAATTCTGAAGTGTTATCTCATACCCATCAGATTGACTAAACTGGAAAAAAAGGGAAAAATGACATATGTTGGGACACTGTTGGTAGAACAGTGAACTGGTCCAATCATTTAAAAATTATTTTTATTTTGTTCCAATGATAAATTTACACATAATATTTCCAACATTATATGATTCATGTTGTGCCCTTCCCCTCTTCCTTTCCCCCTCCTAGAACTGACAGGCAATTTCACTGGGTCATACATGTATTATCACCAAAACATATTTCCAGAGTATTTATTTTTGTAAGATAATCCTATAAAACCAAAACCCTAAATCATTTATCTAAATAAACATGTGATAATCATATGTTTTCATTTGCATTTCTATTCCAACAGTTTTCTCTAGAGGTAGATAACATTCTTTTTCACAAGTCCCTCAGAATTGTCCTGCAGCATTGTACTGCTAGTTCGTAGCAAAGTCTGTCCCACCATATTTCAGTTAGTACTTATAATGTTCTCCTGGTTCTGATTATTTCATCCTGCATCAGTTTATGTAAGTCTTTCTGAAATCATCCTGTTCATCATTCTTTATAGCACAATAAATATTCCATCACCATCCTATACCACAATTTGTTCAGCCATTCCCCAATTAAGGGACATTCTTTTAGTTTCCAATTTTTGACCACCACAAAAAGCACAGCTATAAATATTTTTGTATAAACAGGTTCTTTCCCATTTTAAAAAATCTCTTTGGGATGCAGATCTAGTATTGCTGCATCAAAAGGTATGTATTTTTTAAAGGCCCTTTGGCATAATTCCAAATTGTCTTCCAAAATGGAGCCATTTTAGAGAGCCATTTAAAATTATACACAGAGGGCTATAAATTTTTGTATACCCTTAAACTCAGCAATACCATTGCTGCATCTCTTTCCCAAGGAGATCAGGGAAAAGGAAAAGAACCTATATGTTCTAAAATATTTATGGCCTCCCTCTTTGTAGTGGCAAAGAGCTGGAAATCAAGAGGGGATGTCCATCAGTGGGAGAATTGTTAAACAAATTGTGGTATATGATTATGATGGAATAATATTGTGCTGTAAGAAACAATGAGCAGGCTAATTAGGAAAAAACTTACAAAGAACTACAATGACATAATGACAAGTGAAAATGAGTAGAACCAAGAGAACAACAGATAGAGCTACAGATTTAAAGATTAAAATTAAAATGTAAAGAATAATCTATGAATGTTCATCTCTAGAGAATGAACTGAAAAATGGAAACACAAAAGAAATTACATACAAATATCTACATGCTGGATGATGCCTTCTATAATATGCAGAGGGTAGAGGGGGACTCAGATATATGCAAATAAATTCTACTGAGAGAAAAAAATGACATTCATTTTTATTTGGGGGATAGATCTCTGGTCTTAGGATAAAAGATCCGTAGGGGGATAAAACAGTATAATATCTCAGGGGAGGCAGGCAGAGAGGCTATCAGATGAGGAGAGAGAAGGCTTAGTAGGACCAAGATAAAGGACACCTGGGGTGTGATGTTGGGCATATATAGAGGCAGCAAAGCATGTAGTAGCTCCTATTTTTGAGTAATTATTCTTGAAAATTGTTTGCTAAAGTAAATACTATTAATGTCATCTAAATTTTGGAAACCTGGACAAAGCTCTGGACATTCTATTCTACTTAAGTCTTGGCACAATTTCTCTAATCTAGTGGACTTAGTGGAGGAAGGGGTTACAGGAGAGAGAGAAAATGAATGGAGACTCAGATGAACACATTCAAGGTTTTGCAGCAGCATTGATTACTTGGCTGTTCAGGGCTGGTTCCAAAAAGAAGGCAGTTACTTTGATCAATGTCCAATTGTCTGGAAAAAAATTTTTTTCTTACTCATGAAATCTAAGTTATAAAGTCTTGTGCAAAGGGAAATTCATCACCTATGGCCCTATTTCCTTCTCTGAGTCTTGGGATCTAATTTTTTGGGGGCTTTGACAGAATGAAAAACCTGGTGATCATTCACTAGCTTTGAATTTTAATGACCAGGAATACTATTTATTTTTAAAAACTGGACTCAAAACAATGTTTTCCTTGCTTCCCTTAGGTGAGTGAGGCCAAATGAATTATGGATCAGAAAAATGCTAAGAAATCACAGAACTGGAGCAACCCCATGGGATAACAAAAGGAAAATAAACACACATAGCCTGAGGCAGATCTGGCCATAGAAAGAGAGAGTGGACTCTTGCCACAGTCCTGCCAGGTCATCTGATTATGACAATTGTAGAATCAATTCATTTAGTAACTAGAAATTTGATAGTGGTGTGGTCACTGTAGCAAAATTGTAATGAGGATTGAAGGATTAATAAAGACTAAAAATTAATAAAGAATAAAAAGAATAAAGTTGGGAACTTTGCACTGTCGTTTTTTTTTTTTTCTTTTAAAACCTTTACATTCCATCTTAGAATCAATACTGTGTTTTGGTTCCAAGGCAGAAGAGCAGTAAGGGCTAGGGAATTGGGGTTAAGTGACTTGCCCAGGGTCACACAGCTAGGAAATATTTAAGGTCAAATTTGAATCCAGGACCTCATGTCTACTGAGCAAACTTGTTCCCCCCCCAATCTTGCCCTGTTTGGCACATTGTTAAGACTGTAAAAAATTTTTTTTTCTTCTGAATGGAGCTTATAATCCAAAGAGAAGATGGAATAAACCCATGTGAGAAACAAATGAATAATTGTTCTGGTGAATATAAAGCATAAATGATGAGAACTCACAGTTTCATAGCATGTTATAACTTTAAAATCATTACATACGAAGTCTTAGAAGGTGAGAGCTGAACGTGACTGTATCACCTATTTTAGCTGTTATGAATTCATTTGGATCTAAGGAAAAGAAGTAAAACTGACATTTAGCAGGGATTCATCCATATAAAATTTACTGATGTGGAAACAAAAGATATAGTGAAAGCGTGTACACAGTTTGACATAGCACCTGAATTAGACTGTGGCAGAACTAGGAAAGAGCAGTGCAGATAAGACTAGAGAAGGGTCCAACCTGCATTGAAAGAAGTTTCCTCACATAGGAGTTTCCTTTCTGAAGAAAATTAGAAGTCCTTTCCAAATCTCATCTGATGATGATGATAATTAATAGTACTTAACATTTATGTTGTGCTTAAGTTTTGAGAAGCATTGATTATCTTTTGATCATCTTAATATACCTATAAGGTTGGAGGACTTATTTTGGCCCAGACTTGTACACTATCCATTTATAAAGGGCAGTGATTCATTTGTGTCCTATGGTTCTAGAAAGCTGTCTGAGGCAGGCTAAGAGGCAAGACTTGATTGTGTCTTCCTGACTCTAAGGCTGGTCTTCTATCCACCATAATTTGCTGTTGCATAGGTATGAAAATGTTCAATTTGAAAGGTTGGAAACTGGCTTTTGTTTTTTTTCTCATTTTCTTTTTATTTTTTAGAAAAAATTTCCATGGTTACATGATTTGTGTTCTTACTCTCCCCTTTATCCCCCAAAACCTCCCTCCCCCATAGCTGATGCGCATTTCTACTGGTTTTAACATGTGTCATCCATGAGTAAAGGCTAGGGAATGGGGGTTAAGTAACTTTCCCAGGTTCACACAGCTGGGAAATATGAGGTCAGATTTGAACCCAGGATTTCCTATCTCTGAGCCTGACTCTTAATCTACTGAGTTGCTCTTAAAATAAAACCTCAAAAACCAGAATTGGCATAATGATAAAAGAGGCACAATAATTCACCAAAGAAACATCAGTTTCACTAATTCACTCTTCAACATGAGTCACATTTTTGAGATGGTCATTAGTGGTTGTGAGAGTAAATCCTGTTCCCAATGCTAATAGGTCTTCTTGGAATCTTCTTTCCCCTGACAAAATCAACTGAGTGAGATAATTTCCTCTAAACCAGTCTCATTCCCTTCATTTTTCAGTCTATATAGTACACATGTACTTTTGGGTTTATGGGTTGTTATCATTGGAAGTGACCTTAAAAACCATGTAGTTTTCATTTTAAAGTGGAAACTGAAGCTTGTAAAAAGGAAAGTGAACTTTCTAATATCATACCACTAGTTAAATATTGGAATAGGGATTGGCACCTAGTACATTGAACTCCTCCTGCATTATTTTTTTCTACTACACTATGATTTCATTTATTACATTAATTTGTGTTATAGTTCTTTGCATTTACATATTATCTCTCCAACTAGACTGTAAGCAATAAATATTTGAGAGCAGAGATAATATCGTTCTATATCATTATCTTTATTTGTATCCCCATGGTGCTGAGCAATATGCTTTGGGTAAAATACTTATTAAATATTTTATTCAATGAATAAGTGAATGAATGAATGAAATACCATACAGCAGAGATCTTACCTTGTTATCCTGGAGAGTGGTTAGTATGTTTAGGTTCACCTTGGGGTAAGCTAATCAAGTTAAAAAGAGGAGAGTGGAGTGTGCTAATATAATTTATTCCTGGTCTTTGTTTTAATATGCTTATGTTTCTATTCCCTGGGCAGTATTTCTATTCCTCTGTTTTGCTCTGGGGAAGAAGTCTGCCATCCATTTCAGGGTCTTTTGAGAGAGAAGATAAGAAGGAAGGAAAGGCCACTGGGGAATTGAAGAGAGATTCCCTATTCTCATTGTTAAGGGACCTGGGAAACTTTGATTTACTTCTGGTGGATCTACAGGCCAGGGGATAGGGGAAAGCCAGAGCCTGATCAATTATAACCCCTTGCCTTCCTGAAGAAATGTTCCACATCCTGTTCAATGAAATTTCCAGACTTACGCCATGCCCTCTGTCAGGACCCAAATCTGGCCAGTTCTTTTCTAATTGCTCCCTTGTCTGCTGTAGATGTCAGATGGTACAGCTCAGCATGGAAAAATAGTTTTCCTCATTTAAAGCTTGCTCTTAGCTTATGGGATTGTGAATTGTGAACTGAATGAGGACCTTGGGAATTAAGAGTTTCTTGCCTCTGAAACAATCTGCGTTCTGAGAAAAAAACAAACCCTAAAAATCTAAGAATCTTACAATAGCTTCCACAAGAATTTGGGATAAATAACTGTCCATGCCACAGTAATATTTAAGGCAGAGGTCTAGTAGGGATGGATAGAAAAGAATATGCCTCAGTTTAATTAAGGCTCAGTGTGGTTCAGTGGAAGGTGATCAGGTCTAGAAATCCAGAGACCTGAGTTCTAGTGCTGGTTTAATTTAGATCTTGAGCAAATCAAGTTCAATGTTTTAGAGCTAAGTGGGGTTTCGGTGATTCTTTAATCTAATCTGTCATTTTATGGATGAGAAATTGAGACCCAGAAAAGCTGTGTTGCTCAAGGTCACCCAGGTCACAAAAATATAGCAGAATTGGGATTCAAATTCTGGGTTTTTTTTTCCCACTGCTCTGACTGCAAACCCAGCACTCCTTCCACTAACCTATACAAATCTCTTCCCTTGCCCAGGTCTCAGTTGTCCACATGCAAAAGGAAGCATTGTATTAGTCAGTTTCTAGGGCCTCTTCCAGCTCAGACATTATATTACAACACATAAAAAGTGTTTAATAAATGTTGACTGAATAGAATTCTAAAGTCCAACATCCAAAGGACCTTCTATGTAATGACATTTATCATTCTAATATCTCTTCTGTTTGAAGCATTTATTATTTTATGATTCAGAGAATTTCCATAGATGGGATACTTACCACTCTCATTACTTGCAGGAATAAAAAATGATTCTTTTGGAAAAGATACTTCTAGGCAATGAAAAAAAGTGAGATTAAATTTTATACAAATACGCATGTAAGGTATTCAATACCTCCTAGCAGATTGTTTTGGGCAATTAATTGGAATTTGAGATAAGACATATTCATTCTCCATTGATTAACTGAAACCCATAATTAAATAATGATCTGCCTCTCTAATCCCCAATTCATACTTCTTGAAGAAAAAGACAAAGAAGCTCATGTCAGAGATTTAGGGAATTTTGGGGGTTGGTCCACACTTAGACCAGTCTCCCATTTCAGCTTCCATATTGATATTCTCGAATCAACCAAGGTTAGTGAGTGTATATGTGTATGTGTGTATTGGTGTTTGTGTTAGTTTATGGTATAGTGGAAAAAGTCCAGGACTTGAAGTCTGAAAACCTGAGTTCAACTTCTGCATCTATTAATGACCTTAGATAGTCAGTTACTTCTCTTTTTAAACCTCAGTTTACTCATTAGCAAAATGGGGATTGATTTTGGGTGGAAACTTGAAAATTCAAATCTTCTTTAGTTTCTATTTTTTGTCTTTGGTAATCACACATTCCTTAAGAACTTTCTAGTTCTTTTTATGCTTGATTGGTTCAAATGGGGGGCAGGAAATAGCATTTCTTAACCTTAAGGGCACTTCTCTATTCTGTTCCAACATGCATTGTGGAACTCTTAGTTAGCAGTGGAAGAAATATAATTGAACTAGTAAAATCTCTGTTTCCAGAACCTGACTGAAAAGGATGAAGGTCAAGGTGTTGTGCTATTTGTATTTCTACTAGTGGTGTGGAGTGATGAAACACTTCCTAGAAAAAGAGAAGAAACATTAGATTAGGAGCCCAGAGAGCTATGGGTACTTGGTTTTTGAGGGAATCTCATTTTTAGTGGACATGATATGGATGAATATTTGTAAAAAGAGTTTAGCAAAGTGCCTGGCACATGGTAAACACGTAAATGCTTATTCCCCTTCTTTTATTCTCTTGGTGAACCCATCAGCTTTCAAGGATGTCAGTATTATCTCTATGTGGATGATTCCCAGAGCTATATATCCTATCCTAATCTCTTTCCTGAGCTAGGGACACCCATTTTCAAGAGGACATTTCTTGGACATTTTGAACTAAGTGTTCCAATAACATTTCATACCCAACATATCTAAAACATAATTCAATTTCTTTTCCCCAAACCCTTACCTCTTCTGAATTTCCCAATTATTATTAAGGACATTACCACTCCTCTAGTCACCTAGGTTCACAATCTCATTTTCGTCTTCAATTCTTCACTCTCACTCACTTCACATGTCCAATATGCTTACAAATCTTGTAGAGTCTATCTTGACAAACTCTCACATTCATTCTGTTCTACTCATTCATTCACCCAGCCATAACCCTAGTTGAAGTCCTTATCAACTTTCACCCGGACTCCTGGAATAGTCTTTTAATGGGTCTTCTAACCTCATGCCTCATCTCATTCTAATTCATCTTCCTCTCTGCTCCCAAAGTGATTTTTAAAAAAAGTATAGGTTTTGAGCATATCACTTCCCTGTACAATAAATTCTAGTGAACCTTTGTTTCTTCAGGAACCAAATGTAAACTGCTGTCTGATATTTAAACATTTTCATAATAAAAAAAAAGATTTTCTTTCTAAAAATAAGTGGGCCCTCCCTATTCTCTAGTTGAAGTGCCCTCTTCTTTTATCTGTTCCTCCTTAACTTTCCTCCCTTTTGCGAATTTTCTCCAGTAACAGTGCCCTACTTGAAGTACCATTGCCTGGTTCTGTGCCTTTAATGGCTCTCCCCTATGCCCAGAATGCTTCTGGGTGAGGCTTGACCCTGTATCTTATAGGAATTCCAACTTGCCATTTTCCATGTTACAGTACCTTTCCTAGCTATTTCCTTCATGACTTAAAACCTTCTGATGGGGGCCTTTCATCATCCCTTGGTGGCTAAAGCCTTTCACTCTCAGATTACATTCCATTTATTCCCTACATATCTTGGATATTGTGATAATTAGATTAAGTCTACACTGCCCATCTTTAGATTTAATCATCAAAGGTGAGAGCACCTTCCAATTCTGGGAGGTCCTAACCCATGTGTGCTAGAGTGATTAACGAATCAGAATCAACCACCGCCCCCTACACTTTCTATGAGAAAGTGTCTATTGTGATTGGACATGCAGGCTAGGGGAAGGCACTAGAAGTGACACATAGGTGACCCCATTAAAAGAGGGAGTCAAGTGAGTGAGGCAGCTTCTGGTTTGGTGAAGGGGACCTGAGAGAGCTTTGTTGGTTCGTGACCAAGACTGGTCCATGTGGTGAGTTTAAAGACTGAATCTTCCTGAACTTCTATTAAGAAATTTCCTTTTATAGACTCTGTGAATGAAGTTTGCTCCATTCACCTCCAGGTCTCAGGCCCTTTAACCCTTGGCTGAGGGTTAAGATCTACTTAGATTAATTAATGAGATAGATTCTTATTTTCTTCCTCTCTCTCTTCTCTCATGTAAATAAACTTCCATAAAAGTCAATTTTGATTTGAGATTATTCTTAATTGAGGATTGATAATAGTTCAATCCTCTGGTGACCATCTTTAATATATTGAACCCATAAAACCCCTTTTTCAACTTTACATTTTTGGCAGTCCACTTAGGTTGTGCCGTTACTCTCAATCTTCTGATATCTTCTTGCCTCTTCTTTCACTCTGTAAACTTCAACTCAACACAGTACTGAAGAGGTAAGTTCAAATGTTTTTTTCTACTTTTACCTTAGAATAAATAGCACACAGCTGTTTAAAATTTAGCAGCTGGGTCCTAAAACCCCACCTGGGGAATTGGTTCCCAAACCACACCCTCCCAAGCCAGGAAAAACCCTGGAGAGAGTATTAGCCAACCCTCAGATTTTGGGAAGGATTATATCTCTCAGCTGGCTAGTTTGCCTTACTGGCTCATTTCTTAATTAACTGTGGGCTACACCTAGAGAAAAGCTTTTAAAAGCCTCTCAGAGGGAAAGTATCTCTACTCCATGCTCCAAACAATTTCATCTTGTAAAAATCTCCATAAAAAAACTAGAGAAAAGCCACTGAGCTTAGCTCAGTTTTGTTTTTAGAAAAAGTTATTGTTAAAGTTGAAATTAACCATTTTTGCCTTTTTTTTACTCCAGAAAAAACTCCTTTTGCCTCAGAAAAGTTGCATTTTGCCCAAAAGAGAAAACACCTGCTTAGGAAGCACATTCTAGTGTTTTTTTTTTTTTTGTTTTGTTTTGTTTTTTGTTTTTACCCTTAGCAGCTAGCTACTTAATCTAGTACTTAGCCTCAGACAAAAGATTCCTAGCCAGCCTTCCACCCAAAATTAAATTAAATCTTGTGGCATACTTAAGGGGACCACACCCTTTAAGTACTTAAAGGTACCACACCCTTACTTGTGAATTCTCACACCTTAATCTTAACTCCTAGCCAAGTGAAAACTTACTGAGTAGCTTCATCTACTCTGACAAAAGCTAGAATTACAAGCAATCTAATACTTAAATTTAAACATGATAAGAAAACCATTCAAAATAATTTTTGATACCATTTCCAATTGGCTCATACTCCCAGATAGTATACCACAATGGATATACTAATATGTGGAGGTTTTTATCTTTTTTTCTCTCAGAAAAACTTAAGAAATGCCCTAAGTAAGCTGGAGATACAATTAGAAGATTTATATCAGCTTCTCTATGAAGTACACACTTCATGTCCAACCCAAACAAATGCCCCTTCTAATATAGAACAACCCAGGGAACCACAAGCTCAGCTTAATTATAACTCAAGATTGGACAATGTGGAATAGAGTATAGAGGAGATAATGGCTTCTATAAAAATCTTTGCAAAATATTTAAAAAGAAGAAAATGAAAAATGAGAAAACTCCAGCGTAAGAGAGACTTATTTCTCCATACCTCTTAATCCCACTCTGACTCTGTTTCTTCCACTACTCCACAGGACCCTCCCCCAGTCACTGCTGCTGACTCAAACCCTCAAACCCTTAAACAGGGAACCTAGAGGCAGAAACAGAAAATGATGCAGTCCAAAGCTTATTCCCTCTAAGGGAAGTACCTACCTTGAATAAAGATGGGAACTTGGTGTCTATAAGACACCATACACCCTTCAACCCTCAAGATTTAGCTAGATTCAATGAAAATATGCCTACTTTTTAGAACGAACCAATCTTAATTGTGAAAAAATTAGAGAATATATTCCAAACTTATGACCCTAAATGGCAGTATGTTGAAAATATATTAAATGAGTTTCTGAAAAATGGTGAAAAAAATAGGATCATCTCTCTGGCCAATCAGAAGAAGGGTAAGGGAGGACTTAAATGGTCCCTCCAGGACCCAAAATGGAATTACAATTCTGGCCCAGATTACAACAAATTGTGCAATGGCAGAGAAGCATTATTGTCAGCCATGAAAGCTTGCTCTGATACGCCTAAAAGCTGGTCAAAATTCGAGGAGACCAAACAATATACCAATGAAACCCCCTCCCATTTCATGGACAGGCTCATTGAGGTGGGCAACATATATGTGGACTTTGATTTGACCAGAGAACGGGATATTAGACAAGTATGTAGACAATTCGTTGAGAATTCTTGCAAAATAGTCAAAGACTACTTTAAAACTAACTGCCCAAACTGGGAATCTATGAATCTTGAGGAATTGAGGAGAGTAGCTTCTTATGTTTTTAATAGCCATGCTGAAAGATGTGAGGAAAATAGTGACTCAGTAGAGGATTTAAAGACAGAAGTTAAACTACTAAGAGAAAAACTGAAAAGATGGGGAGAGACCATAGCTCCTCTCCAAGAATCTAACTATCAATCCCTTACCTGCCTCTTCTGTGAGAAGAAGGGCCACACAATGATGAACTGTATGAATTCGTTAAGAGCAATCAGAAATAACACCCAGTCCAATAATAACTATAGAAATAATGATAGGAATAATAATAATGATTCCAGGAATCGCAACTTTAGGATTAATAAATATTCTAGGAATAAAAATCAGGAAGATGATAACTCATATGAAATGACCCCACAAAAATATCTCTTAAGTGGAGCTCATCCACAAAATACTCAGGGTGTTACTCCCCTTCTACATGGGGCAGAAGGTGGTGACCCTTAAACTCTATTGTTTTCAGTTTTGTCTCCCCTTAAAATAGCAAAGAAGAAATTGCACCATCCTTTTTGTAACATTTTGTGCCTTTTGTAAAATTTTTTTTCTTGAATTTATTATTGCTTTTCTACCTCATTTGCACTCATACTGCAGATCAAGTAAAGTTAAAGAAGAAATGAATCTTATTTTTTGGCAAGTAGATTCCATATTATACCTCTGTGATTCTGAAATACACACATTTTAAAAAATATTTTTGTTTTTCTTCCTGCATGTGTGATGCAGTATTCAATTTTTTCTCTTATTTTTTTTTTTTTGTATTTGAAGCACATGTCATTAGTAAGTCAAGACAATCCCCAAATCCTTTTGTATATCTTAAAAACAGCATTGGTTTTATATGGACTCTAGCTTATGGACTGAGGACTAAACTTTGTAATCCTCTTAATTCTTAGATATGTTGACATCATACATGATTTTTTCTATCTCTTTTTTAAAATAATTTTTAAAGTATATTTATTAATTTAATTAATTCAGAATATTTTTCAATGTTTACATGAATCATGTTCTTTCCCTCCCCTCCTCCCACTCCCTTCCTGTAGCCAACGAGCAGTTCCACTGGGTTTTACATGTGTCATTGATCAAGACCCATTTACATATTATTGATATTTGCATTAGGGTGATTGTTTAGATTCTATGTCCCCAATCATATCCCCATCAAATCATGTGATCAAGCAGTTGTTTTTCTTCTGAGTTTCTACTCTCACAGTTTTTTCTCTGGATGTGGATAGCAAAACAGGAATTTTTAACTGGTGGTTTATAACTTTAAAAATATTTTTATACATGTATATATCAACATGTAATGTATTTGAATACATTAATATGATTATATTATCAATAGAATTAGTTTCCTTTATACTCCTTATTTTGTGTATTTAAGGATACTCTTCTGAGAATGGGTCCAAAGGCTTTGCCAGACTGCCATAGGGTTAATGACCCCAAAAAAGGTTAATAACACCTGCTTCAGAAGATAATTCATCCAAATTCATTTCTGATTTACTTATAAGTTTCCCATATAAAGTCTCTGATAAGATGTTACAATCCAGTGTCTACTTGAATATTTCCATTAAGGGGGTGCTCACTGCTTTTTGAGGCAGTCTATTCCATTTTTGAACAGTTCTCAATGCTGCCTTTTTGGTGAATCCTGAAGAAGTGTTGTTATTCCTGGCTTTGAAGTGTCCTGTTTCATCCTGCACCCCATACTTCCCCTACTCTCTTCTTTCTCTCATACAAGCTTCTTTACTGTCACAGATGTTAAATTATTTTGATTTTTCCCTCCCATTCTATTTTGTCCTTGTACCCAAGGAAGGTGCTCCCTTGGTTGTCCTATGCCCACAGCTTCTGCATTACTGGAAGCCTTCATGTTCCAAAGTTAAATTACCTTTACCCTAGCTTTGCCCAGATGAGGTAGTTTGAGTGAATGACCTTGCTTCAGTAAACAAGTCCAGTCTGCTTTATGTTGATTTTATTATTGTAGAAATGTCCTCGAAATGTTTACACTATTGCTTATATAAACAAGAGAAAGAGAAAGAATCATTTCCCAAATTCCCTTTCCATTCCAGATGATAGCCCCATCATACTATTTCTTATTCAGATAACATCTGGAGTATTGTATTTAGTCCTTAGCACAATGTTTTTGAGAAGGATGTTAAAAACTGGAGCATGTCCAGAGTAGGGAATTCAGGATGATCAGAGGACTGAAGACCATACTATGCTTTCTCAATGGAGTGAGAGGTGGGAGAATTAGAAAGATTTATTTTACTTAAAAAAAAAAAACAAATAAAAATAGAGAACTGGAGGAGTGCTACAGATGTGGGATTTTGCTTTCAGGTCACTATAATGTTAATTTTGCTTATTTGTTGCTAGTGTAAAAGGGGAAAAAAAGGGGTTTTGGTTGGATATTAATATTTAAATTAGTGGTCACCAAGAATTGAATAAATATCAATTCTAAAATGATTTTTAGTAATTTATTTATTAAATATAGGAGAGAGTGAAAGTAGAGAGATGAGAAGAGGGTAGAGTAAGAGGTCTAGCTTAACACACTAAGTAATTTGCTCTGGCCCCTGGCTCAACCCAGCCAGGGCTAATTAGCCCTCAGTCAGGGAAGGCTCAGACAAGGGCCAAATGAAGCAAAAGCTTCAGTCACAAAGCTTCTCTTAAAAGGAGAGTTCCTTCAGAGAAATCCAGGAAGAGTCAGTCTTTACACTCACCATGTGTAGTTCTAAGGGAGAAATTTAAGAACAGTCTTACCAAATTCAAGGTCCAAGCCAGAGCTCCTCCAGGTCCAGTTCCAGGCCGAAGAGAAGAGCAGAACTGCAATATGGAAAATAGCAGGGTGAATTCCTGCAAGATACAGGGTCAAGCCTCACCCAGAATTCCAAGGAACCTCCCCCCATCCCCCCGGAGAACTCTGGGTGAGGGAACAGTTTGAAAGCAGTTAAACAGTTGATTCCTGGGGGTTGAAGTGAGCAAGTCATTTTGCTTGCTGTTCCCAGTTTGGGATTGCCTTGGTGGCCATAGTGGCAAAAGCCATTTTGGTTTCTTCTCAGGAGTTTGCCTGTCTAGAGGAATTAGACCTTTCTTGCAATAGCATTTTGTTATTCATTTAGTTATTTTAGATATTAAAAGTGATAATTACAGGCTTGAGGGCAAGCTAACTAAAGGTCTGCCACTCCCTCCTGGTAGAGAGGGGCAGTTTCTACCTAACAATTCAGGGCTTCCCAGATCTTATCCAAATCCTTGAAACCCCTTCCCTGCCTTTCTTCTTTTATCAGTAAAAACTTCATCTTTAGTAGTTGGGCCTGGCTATTATTTTGGGCATACTCACAGCTACCATAAAGCTTGGTTCCTTTCAGTTGTCAGCCAAAGAAGTCAGATCCTCATCTGTCCCAGACAGTAAGACATCAAGCTTCTCCTATTGTCCCTTGGTCAAACCTGTGGGGAATATAAGTTGGGAAAGTGAACATTATTAGGGATTTACCTTGCTGAGGCTAGTAAGAAGATCTCAGTCCTGCCTCCATTTCCAACTGATTTCCAACTGCTAGGTGGGAGGGATGAAGAGTAAGGAGTACCTACCCCTCCCCACTCACTCAAGTCTGTGTGTGTGTGAGGAGTGAGTCCTGCAGGTTTCTAGTATCAGGCCATCTCTTCAGCTTCCCCAAATATCTCTGTTAAGATTAACATAACCCACTGGAGCTTCAGCTCCAGAAACTGAACAGAAAACAGAACTGCCCTACAGGAAGCTGTCATTCCCTTTTTAAGGCACTTCTTTTATGTCACTTCCTTTGCCTTCCTCTAGTTTAAATGTCCAATCACAACAAACGCTTTGCTTAGGACTGCCCAGGGGGCAGTCAGTCAATTCTGATTCATCACCCACTTTTGCACAGGTGGGTTACAGACCTCCCCACTTGAGAATTAAGAGGTGGTGATTACACCTTTGGTGATTAAATCTAAAAATGGGCAGGATAGGTTTAATCTCATTATCACACTAAAGACCTCTCATGGAGTGGGGGGCAATCTGTAAGAAGGCTTTTGTTTGTTTGTTTCTGTAGTTTTTCAGTTGTGTCCAACATTTAGTGACCCCTTTTGGGATTTTCTTGGCAAAGATTGGAGTAGATTGCCATTTCTTTCTCCTGTTCATTTTATAGATGAGGAAACTGAGGCAAATAGGGTTAAATGACTTGCGCAGAGTCACATAGCTAGTGAGTGTCTGAGGATGGATTTGAACTCAGAGAGATGTGTTTTCCTGCCTCCAGGCCCAGCACTCTATCAGCTTTAATAAAACTTAAAAAAAATTAGTTGAAAGAACTAGGGTTTTTTGTTTTTTTAAATTAATTGAGAAGACACGGATATGGGAAGAAGTATGATAGCAGTCTTTAAGTATTTGAAAGGTGGAAAAGTCTTCATACTTTTTCTGCTTTGTCCACAAATGAAGGAATTAGGAGTAAATTGCTGATAGATTTCAGCCAAACATATAACAAACAAAGAAAAAATCCTTTCTAATTACTGGTGTCCAGAAGTGTAATGGGTTCCCTTGGGAAATGGTATGAGCTATTGAAGAGCAAGAACTATTTCTTTTTGGTCTTTTTTTTTTTTTTTTTTTTTTTTGTATTCCAAGTGCTTAGCACTGTCTGGCACAAAATAGGTGCTTAATAAATGTTCACTGATTGATTGACTGTTGAGTTCCTCATCACTGGAAATCTTCAGGTAGAGGTTAGATGCCCATTTCCCAGGGATGTTGTAAAAGGCCTTCTTGCTTATAGATCCAGGTTAGAGTAAGTGGTCTCTAAGGTCCCTCCAAACTAGAAAATATTTTGGTTCTGTGATCTTTGTATGCCTTGGAGGTCAAGATAGTTAATGCTTAATACTGAGAAGCCTTTCAAGAATATTCTTTACCTAATAGAGCACAGACCATCTTTTCCTTTTACCCTGTCAGAGGGGTTCTTTTCTCTTTCTCCAGGAATGGAACTAGAGACATTTAGTCTACCATTAATTTAGAAGAGTTAGACATCATAGGAGTTGTTCAGTGCCCAGGTTAACCTCCCCAGATCTGGAAAGGCAGTGGCCCTGAGTGTGCTCCTGGCCAGTATCCTCTATTTCCTAGTTTTCTGGCATGTGTAGAGCAGTGTAAGGTGATAAAACTATCTATCATTTTACTAGATTGTTACCCTGGACAAAGGGGTGGGGAGCCCCCTGTGCTGGAGCAATCAGGAAAGTCTGTAACCCTGACTCTGCCACTTGGGGACCTCAGACAAGTCACATCTTCTCTCTAGGACCCAGTTTTTTCTTTTCTTCTTTTTAAATTTATTTTTATTTTATTGATTAATTATGAAAATTTTTCCATGGTTAACATGATATATAGCCAATACACAATTCCACTGGGTTTTACATGTGTCATTGATCAAGACCTATTTCCATATTATTGATATTTGCACTGGAGTGATCATTTAGATTCTGCATCCCCAGTCATATCCCCATCGACCCATGGCGACCCAGTTTTTCATCCATAAGAGAAGGGCTTGGGTCAGCTAACAGAAATACAGAATCTGGGGTAGAAGAATCTTCAGAGGCCTCCTATATAGTTCAACCAAGGCCTGATCTGATTGAGAATTCCCTCAATATATTTTTATCATGTGTGATAATGCATGGAGTAGAATTCTGGGGAGGCTTGCACAGATAAACAGCAATTTAATCTTTGATTAAGGATTTCCAGTGAGGGCTAAGCCACACTTCCAGACAGCCCATATTACTTTTTATTTATTTTCAACCCTTACTTTCTGTCTTACAATCAATTCAAGTATCATTTCCAAGGCAGAAGAGTAGTGAGGACAGTTCGGTGGCTCAGTGGATTGAGAGCCAAGCCTAGAGGTTCAAATCTGGTCTCAGACATTTCCTAGCTATTTGACCCTGGACAAGCCACCTAACCCCAATTGCCTAGTCCTTACAATTCTTCTGCCTTGGAACCAATACACAGTATTGATTTTAAGGTGGAAGGTAAGGGTTTAAAAAAAAAAAAAAGAAAAGAAGGGTAGTGAGGGTTAGGAAGTTGGGGTTAAATGACTTGCCTAGTGTCTCACAGCTAGGCAGTGTGGAAGACCATATTTGAACCCAGGACCTCCTGACACTAGGCTTGGTACACTCTATCCACTGAACTACCTAGCTGCCCTTAGCCCATATTATTATGTTATCACACATGATAAAATATATAGAATATAATGAATATATGATATATTCAAATATATGACTATATCATATAAAGAATACCTATTATAATGAATAAACTATGACATAATAAATAGATGATATGTATTTCACATCATATCATCTCATAAATTCTGGCTTGTTTACTTAAGACCTTATGTGACCTTTTCAGTAATTCTAAATGATAGGAAGTTTCACCTAATATCAAAGATAAATTTTCCTCTTATAATTTCCCCCTCTTCTCAGAGTAGTATTTGGCTTGTTGTAACCCCAATTTTCAAGACCCCTTAGTATTACTATTCTTTAAATTAAACCTGTTCCCCCCCCGACACATTCCATAAAATTTTTAGTTTTCCTGCCTTATTTTCAAAAACTTTGAGAAGAGTTTATCTGTACCCTGGGAAGAAAGCCAAACTATAAGATAAGCTGAATGAGGGAAAGTATAATGAGTTTCAAAAGTATCGTTTTTGTTCTAGGCTGGGAATCCCATGATAGTCACTGGTTTTTCTTGATCATGGGGGTCTTTAGGGGTACATAATGTTGAAAATCATACACTCAAGACTATAAACATCACAGTCTCCCCCTTCTGTGGAAATGGTCAGAGGGGAGCAGGAGAATCTTGTGTCAGGATTATTATAAAAGTCTGTGATTGTACCTAAAAGAAGGGAGGACATTTTTGCCCATAGCAAGCCACTTGGGTGGCTGAATTCCTTTTACTTCCCTTCCCCTTCCCCCATGCCCCCTCCCTCAGTATCTATTGCTGTTTTCTCTGAATAAAGCCATTTTTCTCTGCAAACATCTTATCTTATCAAGTCTCCTGTCTGCTCATTAGAGTGATTTCTGGGGGTATGAGCCTCCCCAGAATTCCACTCCACATATTATCACACATGATAAAAATATATAGAATATATAATGAATATATGATATATTCAAATATGACTATATCGTATGAAGAATACCTATTATAATGAATAAAATATGATATAATAAATAGATGATATGTATTTTATATCAGATCATCTCCTAAATTCTGGCTTGTTTACTTAAGTGACCTTTTGTGTAATTCTAATTAATAGGAAGATTGGACTTATATCAAAGATAAATTTGCCTCTTTGCAATTTCTCCCTCTTTTCCTTGTTTTGTCCTATAAGGCTGAGAAGACCAAATCTAATTCTCCTTCCATGTGGCAGCCTCTCAGATAGTTAAAGATTATTACCAAATCCCTCCCAACTTTTTCTTCTCTAGGCTAAATACCCTCAGTTAATCTTCTAATGGCAAGATCTGATCATGTCCTTTCCTAATTAATAAAGTCCAGTGGTACCTTATTGCCTCTAGGATAAAATGTAAAATCCTCTGTTTAGCTTTGAAAGCTCTTTCCCTCGTGGCTTCAATCTATCTTTTTGGCTTCATTGTACACTGCTTGCTTTTCCTGTATTCTGTGATCCAGTCAAATTGGCCTTCTTCCAATTCCTCACATCCAATACACTCTACCATCTCTGGACTTCTGCATCAGCTTTGCCCCATGCATGTCTGGAATTTACTTCCTCTATCTCATATTTCAAGACACAGCTCAAGCCCTGCCTTCTATAGGAAACTCTTCTGATTCCCATAATTGCTAGGGACTCACCTCCCTATATTGTCTTATCTTCCTTAGATTCATTCTCTTCAGTATAATTTTTTTCACTTTATTTTTCTTCCTTTTGAGGGGCAACAAGGCTAATATAGAAATATTTTTGCATAATATATAATTGATATAATATTATTTCCCTTCTCAATGATTGGAGGAGGAATGATAGAGAATTTGGAACTCAGTAAAAAAAATGTCAAAAATAAATAACCAAATTTAAAAATGCATTTTTAAAATATTTTTCTGCATATATTTATATATTCAATATATGTGATACATATCTATGTTTATTTATATATCTTTATATTCAATATCTGATGTATATTCTCTATATGATACATATTCTAGTTATATCACATACGGAATATATAATATAAATTATGTTATATTCATACATTATTCATAAACATATAGAATAAATGATGAACTTATGTTACATATTCAGATATGTGAATATATCATATATAGACTATAAAATATAGTGAATATAACATGTTACAATAGAGGATATGTATTTTATAACATATCATATATCATACATATGTCACTAAAGTTTTGTATAAACCCATACATTCATATGTAGACATACACACGTGCACATACACACATGTATATTATATGTGTGTATGCATGTGTGTTTGAATAACCATTGTTTGGTTTACATTTTTAAATATATATGATTTAGAGGTCCAAGGTCTAAATTCTGACTTGTTTATTTAAGACTTATGTGACCTCAGGCTAATCACTTAACTTTTCAGGGTCTCAGCTCTCTTTTTGCTCACCTAGTGCCTAGAGAAATGAGAGTTTTAAAGTGGAGTTAAAGAGAATAATTTCTATAAAAACATAATCAAGATAAAGAACTTTGACTTCTTATCAATGCAATAACCAGCCATGATTCCAGAAGACTAATGATTAAACACATTGCCTCTTGACAGAGGAAGTGGTAATTCTAAGATACAGAACATGGCATGTTTTTTGCCATGATCGACATCAAACTTCATTTTACTTGATTATGTATATTTGTTAGAAGGTCTTTTGTTTTGCCCTTTTCTTTCAGTGGAGGCGAGTGGAAAGGAAAGAGAGGAAAAGGTAGCAAAAAAAAAAAAAAAAAGAACAGAGCAGAAGGGAGGCCAGAAAGAAGAGACAAGTTGGACAGCATCGAAAATTACATGTTGAATTAATATATATACAGACACACACATATGAATCATATATATGTGTGTGTGTGTATATATATTTAGAAGAAAAGCAATCTGTACTTAACAGAGAGCTGAAGTTTTAAGTAAATCCTTACACTCATATGTAGACACATGTGTGCACACAGGCATGTATATGTGTGTTTGTAAATAACCATTGTTTGGTTTCAATTCAGAATTTGAAAAAAAGTTTTTAAAAATGAGAATTTTAGACTAGATAAGCTCTAAGATGTTTACCTACTCTAAATAATGTATCATTTGATGGCATGACCATCCTGGTTGTTTTCCTCTGTAGATTTCCCAATTTATCAGTTTCTTTCCCAAACTGGGATATCAATAATGAAATTCAGTACTCCAGATATATTCTGATAAGGGCAGAGTATGGTGGGACCATTACTTGGACACTGTAGTTCATACTTTGTTTTTCTTAAATGTAGACTGAGTTAGCATCAGTTTTCTTGGCTGCAATCTTATGCTTTTGACTGAAATTGAGTTTTCAGTTCTCTAAATCAAAAATTGTTGAATTTTTTTCAGCTGAACTATCTAGCCAAATCTACTCCATCCTGCACTTGCGAAGTTGATTTATCAATGCCTTAGAGTAAAACAATATATTGTGCATTGATCTCTTCCACATTTCATCTTATTAGATTTGGTCTAGTATTCTAGCCTGTCAAGATCTTTTAGAATCCCACAGAATTCAGTATGTTGGCTATTCCTTCTCAATTTTGTCTTGTGTATAAATTCAATAAGTATGTTATTTATGTCAGTGATCAAAACATAAAATAAAAATAAAAAGGTTTAAGCGATACAGGTCCTCAGATTCCTGGGGTGCTCTTGTGTACTGGGGACCATGTTTCAAGTTGACATGAATTACTAATGACTTAGTTCTAGCCATTCAACCAATTTTAAAACCACTGTCTAAACCAGTGGTTCCCAAACTTTTTTGGCCTACCGCCCCCTTTCCAGAAAAAATATTACTTAGTGCCCACTGGAAATTAATTTAAAAAATATTTTAATAGCAATTAATAGGAAAGATAAATGCACCTGTGGCCATCACTGCTTCCCAGGATCAATGCAGCACCCACCAGGGGGCGGTAGCGCCCACTTTGGGAATCACTAGTCTAAACTATCTAACCTACTGTTCCCTGTCTAACCCACATCAGAGCAACTTTTTGACAAGAACAATAGGAAAGATATTCTCAAATATCTTCCTAAAATCTAATAAGGCTAAGTCTACAGCATTACCCTGCCTTATCAGTTAAAAATAGGGGGTTCTTCTGACATAATTTATTATTTTAAAAGAAAGTCATGCTGGTTCTTTTTGATTACCCTTTCCTCTCTCTGCAATGTGTTCCTTCCCTACATGCTACTTCAAGTCTCCCTTTACTGGAAACTCCTCGAAGACAGACTTTTTTTCATTTTTGTCCTCATAGTCTTGTCCTCATTGTGCTTAGTACAATGCCTCGCATGTGGTAGGTCCTCACCACACATTTGTATGTCTCCTATTTTCTTTATTCTTTGAAGGTTGTTGGAGAGTCACACCTTCCAGTCTTTGAGTCCTTCCTGTAACGGGATGTAGTTCATCTAGATCTGGTGACATGAACTTAGATGTTTCAAGAAGAATTTGGTACAATAACTGCACGATAGCAATGTTCAAATACCACAGCAATGACTGATAGGACATTGATTAGCCATGCTGGGTGGGCCTAGGTCTACTGACTATCAATTTAGCCATAAATAGGACTCAATGCAAATCACTAATCAATCAATCAATCAATCAATTGTCAAGTACTAGTGTTCTAGTGTGTCCTTCATTTTTCTGCATCTCCCCGCTATCTCCTCTGAGTATTTTGACTCAAGATTTAGAAGGAAAAGAAAAGGTAGCAGTTTCACTTGCTGATCACATATGTCTCTTCCCTGTGTTTCCATCCTTGAGAACCCATCACTTCTCTTTTCCCTTCTATCAGTGTTGGCGATCCCTCCTGTGTATCTCTCACTTCCCAAATTTAAAGAAGTGGGGTAGGGTGGCATGGCTTATTCTTTGAGGCCAATTGCTATAATTTAACCACTTTGGAGTTTTTCATTTCCTTTCTGGAAGGAGAATGAGATACCAGGAAGCAGTTGAATTCTTCAGAGTAATCTTGCAAGGACCGGTTTAAAGGGCAAGTGTGACAGCAGAATGAGGAGTCATCAGTCAGAAGATAGGTTACTGAGTGATGCCTGAGGATGCTGCTTCAAGTTTAGTATCCTAGACTCCTACAGTGATCCCTCAACTATCCCCTGAGTTACATTCCAGACACCCTCGGGATAGGTGAAAATCTGGGAAGCAGGCGGAGAACAAGCAAACCGATGCTACAGTTACTGAATCAATCAGCTCCCAGGATACAGAACACGGCGCTGGTGAGGGGCCCCCGTGGGTCCCCAGCTGTTGGTTAGGAGTTAGTTCAATGCCCCATCCCCACCCCTGGAGCATTATCTCTTTCTCAAGTCAGCTTGGCTCTCCCGAGAGGGATAGACGGGGTGGCCTGAGGCCAAAGGGACAGAGCCGGCCAGCATGAAAGAGGCAATCAGGGTGGCTGAGCCTCTTTGTCCCTTGGCTAGCAGGGCATGATAGGGAAGGACCCCCCCTGTCCCTGGGCCCACTTTTAGAGGCTGCCCAGCATCCCTAGTGATCTCCCAAATGTCCTGTGGATGTTGTGCGTGTGTCTTCGAGAACTCTTTGGCTTCTGCTCCTGCTGCCCTGCTCTGGCCTGTTCTCTCTTCTTTGTTCAGTGTGACTCCCCTGTGCACCAGGCTCTGCCCACTCTGGCTTCTCTGCTCCCACACTCCTGCCCACCCACATTCTGGCCTAGCCCTGCCTCCCCCAGGATCCCACTCCAGCATCTGTTCCTTTCCCCTCTTCTCCCTCTGTGGACAGCCTCCCAGGTTGGGTGAGCTGAGAGGATTCCCCCCCCCCCTTGTTCTTGCCCTAGCTTGGCTGTGTGTCCACAGGCCTCATTCCTCCTCATGGCAAATGCACCCCTGAGTCCCAGCTTCCCCCCTCCCATCCTGAAGACGGGGGCATTGAACTCCAGTGCTAGGGCTACAAGCTTCAGTCCTCTAATCAGTGTTCTGTCCATTGAGACCCCCTTCCTGCCCCGAGCTCTTCCCCATCCTGTACCTTTGGACAGAAAGGCGTTCTCTCTTCTTATCCCTCCTGTGCCTCAGTCCTGCTGTCCATAGTACCTTGCCTGGGTTCAGCTGCTCTCTTTGTTAGGCTGGGGGTAGCAGGGGAGCTGCTGTTGGATTTTTCTTTCAATAAACTTGTGGTATCTTACCAAGAAAAGCAAAATCCCACGATGTGAAAACTTCATGATACAGAATTAAATAAATACATTTTTTTAAAACCAACAGCTGGGATAAATGAACTATGATATAGCGAGGGATGGCTGTATTTATATGGGACCTTAGAGATGATCTAGATTAGTCATTTTATTTCTGCTCTCTACTGTATGGGAGAATGGACAAAATCTCAAAGTCAGAGTTAATGGATCTATGACCCAATACCGACTTTGCTATTCATTGCTGGTCAGACTTTGGGCAAGATACATAATCTCTCTGGGCCTCAGTTTCCTCTTCTGTAAAATGAGAGAATTGGACCAGATGACCTCTAAGGCTTAAATCTATAATTTAAAGATATGCTTCTTTTCTGTGATGCTAATGCTTTTTCTATTGGTTCTTTCTCCTTGGTTCTAGGGCTTAGGCCAACCCAACCAGTGACTGGTAGAACATTGATTAGTCAGCTGGGTGGCCCTAGATCTATCTGATTTTCAATTTAGGTCCTCTGACTATCAATTTAGCTATAAACAGGACTCAATGCAAATCACTAATTAATTAATCAAATATTTATAAAGCACCTTCTGTGTTCTAGGCATTGTACTAGGTGCTGTTGAAGACTTGAAGTCTTCAAGCAGTGGTTGGAGAAAATAAATCTTGTTGGGGATGATTTAGAAGGAAGTCCTACCTGATCAGGTGGGAGGTGGAACAGGTGACCTTTTAGTTCTCTCAAGATAGATGTCAAAGACAACAGTAGTAAATGGGGGGAAATTTGATTCATGATTCTTTAAACTAAAAAATAATTTTTGTCTATATTGTTTTCTTTTACATCATTCATATTTCCCCATCTTTCTTCCCTTCCCCCCTCCTAGAGAGCCATCCTATATGATAAAAAATATTTAATTAAACAATGAGAAAGAGGAAAAACTATCAATAAAACTGATCATTAATGAAATCTGAAGACAGATACAATGCTTTATGCCTGTGAACCTCCCATTCTGCAAAACAGTTCTTCTTTGGGGTCATACTATTTCTTTGTTATTTTGCAATGTTCCTTTTGTTTGGTGGTTTTGCCTTAAACTTTCACATGCAGATTGTCGTTTGTATGTGGAAATGGGAATGGGACTGCCAAGTTTGATTTTCCATTGTAAAATAGGATCCCTATGGGCCAAGATAGCTTTCTTTAGTCATATTCTGAGGCCATGCTCTTTGCTTGAACTCCGATTTCCTGAGCAGAAATAATTTTGGTTAGGAAATTGTTCGGAGAGATGGACCAGGAAAAAGAAAAGATAGAAAGCTGACATGAGATGCACTTGATCAAAGATCTCAACTATGACACAATGTCTACTACAGAATTTTGATTAGGGTTTTACTACTTCATATCCCACTTAGTCTTTGCCAAATGCATTAATGAGACCTCCACAAAGAACCTGGGAAATGAGGGCAATCAAATCAGAGTTTGTCATTGAAATTAGATATTTGAAAAGCCTCTGAGCCAAAGGCTCTTCCATAATGAAAGCCATTTGATTTTCACACAACTGCCTGGGAAACCAGTCATCTGTTAATAGCCCCTGTGCCTGGCAATCATCTAAGCTTGTTCCTTAGAAATGACACAGTAATGGCCAAAATGAAATATGCTTTGGCTATGGGAAGCCAGGGGCTAAACAGCTAAATAGTTATTCCTTGTACTGCTTTCTTCTTCCATCTTTTTTTTTATTACATATAATAATCTATTTGGGGTTTTCCTTTTGAGTCATTTCAGCACAATACCAGTGAGAACTTGAAAGAGGTTGTTTTATAGACAACCCAGGAGGCAACAAATGGTAAAAACGGCTCCATCCCTCAGTCAATCAGTAAAATGAAAGCTTCTTGAGGACAGGAACTATTTTTGTTTTTGCTTTTCTTTATGGCCTACACCAGGGACTTAGTCAATGTAGGGAGCTCTCAGTGTTGTAAACTCCCTCCAATGGTGCAGATCCATTGAATTCATGAATTCATAAAATCAATTGAAATCATCATTTAGTACCTACTATCTTTGAGGTAGTTTGCAAGGCCATGGGGGTTACAAATTAAAAAACTAAAAGCAGTGTGGGACTATTTCTTTTTCTTTTTAAAATAAAATCTTTTTATTATCTTTTGTTTTATTTACATAAAGAAAATTAACCCTGGTATTTTTCCCCCTGCCCTTTCCTAAGAGCCATCCCATATAACATTTTTTTTAATTTAAGAAAAAGAAAAAAAATAGCAAAACTGATGAATGTATCAAAAAAATCTGAAAACATGTGCAAGAACATGTGACCTCCCACCTCTAGGATTGTCATTTCATAGTTCTTTGGAGTCATACTTGTTCTTTATAATATTCTTTGTAAGGAAAGTAGCATTTACTTTTTTTACCCCCTTACCTTCTGATTTAGAACCAATTTGGTTCTAAGGTAGAAAAATGGCAAGGGCTAGGCAATAGAAATTAAATGACTTGCCCATGGTCACATAGCTAGGAAGTGTCTAAAGTCAGATTTGAACCTAGGATATCTTGTCTCCAGTCCTGGTTTTCTATCCATTGAGCCAGCTAGCTGCCCCAGCATTCACTCTTGATTATTTTGCAGTTATCCTTTTAATTTACATGGTTGTAGTCTCTCTCTCTCTCTCTCTCTCTCTCTCTCTCTCTCTCTCTCTCTCTCTCTCTTTCTCTCTCTCTCTCTCTCTCTCTCTCTCTTCCT
>NC_058131.1:331663336-331695017 GCF_016433145.1 Gracilinanus agilis | reverse complement strand
TCTCTCTCTCTCTCTCTCTCTCTCTCTATATATATATATATATATATGTATATGTATATATACATATGCATACAATATGCACACAGATACATACATACATATGCATTTATACATATATTTTCATATAAGTATAATTATAGATACACTTTTTTTTGGCTCTGCTCAATTCACTCTACAATGAATTATTAAATCTTCCCATGCTTCACTTTGTTCATAATATTTGCCATTTCTTATACTAAATCTCATTATATCCATATACCTCAATTTATTTAGCAATCCTTTAAATCTCATATGACAAATAGTATTTTGGGGAGAGGAAAAATAAAAAAAAGTCAATGATTGATACACTAAAAAGCCCCCAAACATGTATAATGTATAATACCCGTGGACTTCCCACCTCCATTGATGGGTTGGTTTGGGGTATCTTCTCCTGTCTCTTTTCTTGAGTTCCACTTATAATTTTGTTACATTTACTTTTTTTGTGAAAGCATTGGCTCATATATATATATATATTTTTTTTTTTAAACCCTTATCTTCCATCATGAAATCAATACTGTGTATTGGTTCCAAGGAAGAAGAGTGGTAAGGGCTAGTCAATGGGGGGTGAAGTGACTTGCCCAGGGTCACACAGCTAGGGAGTGTCTGAAGCCAGATTTGAACCCAGGAGCTCCAATCTATGGGTCTGGCTCTCAATCCACTGAGCCACCCAGCTGCCCCCTATTACATTTACTTTTGATTTGTTCACATTGTCGCAGTTAGTATATATTAGTTTCTTTACTTACTTCACTCTGTATCACTTCATATAAATCTTTCTTTGTTTCCATGTATTCATCATACACATTATTTCTTATAGCACATTAATACTCCACTATATTCATGTATCACAGTTGGTTAACCATTCCCCAGTTGATGGACATCTACTTTGTTTTCGATATTTAGCACATATTTATCACAAAAAGTCTATTATAAATATTTTGGAGTCCATGAGACGTTTTTTTCTTGTGAATGACTTCCTTGTAGTGTAAACTCAGTAAGAGAGTCTCTGGTCAAAGAGTATGGACATTTTAGTCACATTAGTTGTGAAATTCCAAATTGTTTTACAAAATGGTTGTATCATTTCATAGCTCCACCCAAAATGTGTTCCTATGTTTATCATTGTACACCCCTCCAACATTGATTATTGCTATTTTTTATTATTTTTGCTAATTTTCAGGGCATGCAGTAAACCTAAGGGTTGTCTTGCTTTGTATTTCTCTTGTTATTAGTGATCTGGAACATTTTTTCCATGTAGTTTGAGTATTTTGTAGTTCTTTGGAGACTTTAATATTCTTTGACCACTTATTTGTTGGGGAATTGTTATTAATCCTATATATTGATGTTCAAGGTTGATATGCCTAGAATATTGAACTTTTTAAAGAGCAATTTGATATGAAGATTTTTCCCACTCAAGCCCCTCCTTTCTTATCCTAGATGCAATAATTTTGTCTGTGCAAATGCTTTTCAGTTTCAAGTTCCTTCTTTTGCTGTAGACAGTATTAAGTTCCTTCATTTGCTTTACTTTAATCTTTTTTTTTTAAGGTGACCCAGTTTCCCAGTGAATCTCTTCCCACTCACCCCTAACCCATGATCCTCTCTTCTCATTTGATAGTTCCCCTTCTTTTCTCCTTTAGCTAGTCCTGGTCTTTCATTTTTAGATTTTTTTTTTTTTAATTTTAAACCCTTAACTTCTGTGTATTGACTTATAGGTGGAAGAGTGGTAAGGGTAGGCAATGGGAGTCAAGTGACTTGCCCAGGGTCACACAGCTGGGAAGTGTCTGAGGCCGGATTTGAACCTAGGACCTCCTGTCTCTAGGCCTGGCTCTCAATCCACTGAGCTACCCAGCTGCCCCCCTGGTCTTTCATTTTTAAATTTCACTATTTTTTACTCCTTTCCAAAAAAAAGATTTCTTTTATTCTCTTCATTCTTCATCTCATTCTGTTTATTTATACCCTCATTCCCTGATTCATGACCTTTATAATTCTTGGTCTTTCTTTTTTTTTTTCATATTCCTTATACAATCAAAGCTTCTAAGGTTTCCATTTTAGACTTTCTCTTCTAGATTCTTTCTGCCACTGCCTTCTAGAGCTTACCCCATGGATTCCCCTTTTCCACTGTGACTCATTTTCAAAGCAATGCTAATTATATCAGGTGTCAGAGAGGACATTGATCCATGATAGGGACCCTCACTCACCATATCCCATGATTCTATAGCCCACCATTGATCTATACCCTTTCTTGTTGACTTTTTTTCTAGAAAAGGTTTTTATTTGGAAATCTATTCCCTCTGTCCATGTTCTATGGAACTTCCAGGTGTCACTTGCAACTAGGTGTTCCAACTTCCCCCTTTCCAGGACAGCACCCTGAGGCCTCATCTAGTGGAAGGCCCTCATTTTCCTTTAATGATCCTCTCTTTTTACCCATAGGATCTTTCATCAGTGGAACCTCCTCTTACCTTCAAAGTAAGGTTTCCTTCCTCCCCCATCCCCTTTTCAACCTTTCCTCCTTCCTTCTTACCCACACCTCCATGAATTCTTCTCTTTCTGAGATCCCAAAGGTCCCCTTTCGCTCATGGCTAACCTTGATTTGACCCTGGTACATCATTCACTTTTCTTTATTTGTTCTCCTCTACTCTTTATGTCCCCTTCCTTGTTGTAATATAATCCCACAAAAGAAGACTATGTAGGCAGAGGGTCTCCAGGTTCCATCCATGATGTCCCCTATTTGCCTCTTCATGTTATCTCTTCCATATTCCCATTTTCACCTCTGTCTCTTTGTGTTCATTTAGAAAGAAGTCTCTTACTGGCCTCTCTGTTATCTTCCTGTTGCTGTCATTGTTCTTATCTGCTGCATTATTTATTCACTCCTATATTTCTGTTGTTTGGGGTATTTGAGAGTAATCCTCTTAATTCTGATTTTCTTTTAAAAATGTTTGAACTTCTTTATTGTTGAACATTCATCTTATTTTCCTGGGTAGTTAAGTTCAGATTTGCAAGATAGGTCATCTAGGGCTACATCCTGAGATCCATTGCTCTTTCATTCCATTCCTTCCTCTTTTTTTTTTTTTTGTTTTGTTAGCAGATTCAGAATAATGTTGAATTTTTTTTTTAAACCTTTGACTTCTGTGTATTGGTTCCTTGGTGGAAGAGTGGTAAGGGTGGGCAATAGGGGTCAAGTGACTTGCCCAGGATCATACAGCTGGGAAGTGTCTGAGGCCGAATTTGAACCTAGGCCCTCCCGTCTCTAGGTCTGGCTCTCAATCCACTGAGCTACCCAGCTGCCCCCTAATCTTGTATTTTTTGATTGTCTTTTCTTTTGTACTTAAAGGTTTTTCTCTGGATGGCACAAATAGTTTTTTTTTTTTTCTGAATTCACTTGTTAACCTCAAACACTATGTGTCTTGGAGTTTGCAGGCTTGAGTTTCCTTTTTTTCTGGAGATAATCTAAATTCTGTCATTTGGAATTTAATTTTCTATGTTTAGAAGTTGAGTTGTAGGTAGTTCTATTATTTCCTTCATTATGGTGTTGAGGTTTCTTTTTTTTTTTGTCCTGTTGTACTCTTCTGGGAGACCTAAATTTTTCTTTGCACTTCAAGTTCAGCATGCTTTGTATAGTAAGAATATTTTCTTTTAATGTTACTATTTTGCTTCTCTTCTAAGTCTGCCTTGTTTTCAGACTATTTGAATTTTCAATCTTTCATTCTCTCTTTTTCTTTGGGGAGATTTTCCTTTGCCGATTCAAATTTTTACTAGTTTGTTTGTTGTTTTTGCTGTACAGGTCATATATTCTGCTCTTCTAGTTTCTTTTTTAAAGCACTGAGGAATAGCATGTTGTGGTTACTTGTCCTCTTTAAATTCCATAGCATTCTCTCTCTCCTCAGATGTTGGAACATTTTATTTTGCATGACTTATTCTTAGATGCCTGGTCTTCCTTACTAAATCTGGAGGCCATGTTTCCTTTTGTTATTTTTCTGTTGAATCATTTATATTCAAGGTCTCTGAGATTTCTCCTTCCTGAAATCTTTGGTACTTTTGGGCTTTTTTCCCTCATCTTATTTTCCTTATCTCTCATTTTCTGACTCTTTCCCTTCTGGTTGTGATTTTCTTGGGGGCTGGATCACAAAGGGACTCCATCTTCTCTCCTCGCTGGGTAATTCATATGTACAAATGAAAATACCAGCCTATGTCTCTGACTCAGATGACTTTTGAGTGATTGGATCTGACCTCAGCTGAATGCTGGGCTCTTCCTTTAGACTTGGCGTGGAAAGGACTTACCTAAAATCTCAAAACTAATGTACCAGCACTAATCTCAAGGTCCTAAATCTAACACTAGGCTGTTTTTCACTGTACCTTGCTACCAGGTATAATAATAATTTCTCCTCTTGATCCCCAGGTTTTTAATGTATAAAATGAATTGTTGGTCTAGACCAGTTGTGGGCAAACTATGGCCTGTGGGCCAGATGTGGCCCCCTGAAATGTTCTATCCCTCCTTGTGACATTATTCCTAATCTGATGAATACAATGAGTAGGATACAGTACAATGAAACTTCGAAAGAGTTGCCTTAGAAACAGACTGACAGAATGAGCATTTCCTTTCCTTTGGCCCCCTCTTTAAAAAGTTTGCCCATCACTGGTCTTGACTTTTAATATAGATGAGTTAGTTAAGGAAGGGATACATATAGATAGAGACAGGTAGAACAACAGCAATTGATAAATATCCATTAAAGCAGCCTCTGACTACAGAAGAATTTTACCGATTCTGGTGTTTGACATTATTTGGTCTACTGGTAAGAACATTAAAAGGAATTTTGGGTTCATTTAGACTGAGGCATTCGTCTCTAACTCAATATGAAATTTCATATCCCCTATTATATATAGATCATCCAGAATTTGTTTTGAATCACCTTATTCCATTGTATCCTTTTCTCACAGCTACTTGGGCTTGGTGACTGACTGGACATGCCACAACTGGAGGTCTGAGGGACCAGTGTAATCATATCTTCTCCTATCCCTACCCCTTTTTCCTCATACCCTTCCTCATATGGATTAGGGGCTCCAGAGGCACAGGCCAGTATTTCAGGAGGTAGGCTAACTTTCAGAGAAACTGACCAAAGAGGACTAAAATCTTTGCCATTTGGCCATTAAGGTAAAAGATGTTTCTACTCTCTGGACATCTTGGAATCCTGAAGCCTCCAGGACTATTTCTGAGTAGGAACCTTCCTGAACTATGCTTCCTCACTGGTGTCTTCCAAAACTGTGATCTTGCGGTATCCCATGGTCTCTGTTTTACCACCACTGTGCCTGGTATCACTAGGCATTCTCTCTGCAAGCCCTTTCTTTAGAGTGCCCTCTTGCCATCCTTTTCCTTAAGTGTCAGAATTGCCAGTAATGATAATGCATCTGCGTAGCTTCCCTTCCTTACATCAGACTGAAGCAAGGATGCTGGATGGTGGTATAGTATATTGGATCATTTGTGTTACACCCCTCGATGTATGGATATGCCCATGTGGTTTGCGCAGCCTTCAAAAAACCCTTCTGTACTTAAATTAAGATGGATGTGACTTTGTCTATGTTTTTGAAATCTGGCTAATGTAGCCATCTCTCAAATTTTTTTTCAGTTCAACTGTTCTATTTTTCTCACATTCTAAACTTTAAGGACATTTTTAGCTTTCATATTTCATGTTCTCACATTTTTTTCATCCTTCCCAAAGCCTTAATAATTTCTTTTTTCCGAGGTATCTTCCATTTCTGATATTCTATTGTTTGAGGTTTCTTGCAACTGTAATATTCACTTTTTCACATTCTCTGTTCTAAAAATCTTTGCAATTTTTCATCATGTGTTCTCACATTCTATATTCTAGAATCTCTTCTAGCTAGAACATTGTTTCTGAAGGTTTCTTAAAGTTCTGATGTTCCATATTCTTAAAGTTTATGATTTGAGGTCCCTTTCTGCTCTATTGTTCTTAAAAAGTTTAAAGTATGTAGCAATGGAGAATGTGGACAAGAACCTGAAAAATTTAGTAGATTGCTGATTTTTTTCAGACCTCTGATATTTTAGACATGTACAAAGCAGAGTAACTATAATTTTCTTAAAAGGACAAAAAAATTTTCCTTTTTCTTCTGAAAAAAAAAAGCAATCTGTTCTCATTTTCTATTTCTCATGTATCCAGGAGACATATTTATAAATAGGACACAAAAGGAACTTGAAACTTCTCTGGCCTTTAACTGTTCAGAATGTGCTTTTGGTATATGTTAATCAGGAAACAGGGACATCTTGGATGCAATATAGAAATAATTTGTGAAGGGCTATGAAAGACTTCTTCTTTTTTTTTTTTTTTTTTAAACCCTTACCTTCCATCTTGGAGTCAATACTGTGTATTGGCTCCAAGGCAGAAGAGTGGTAAGGGCTAGGCAATGGGGGTCAAGTGACTTGCCCACGGTCACACAGCTGGGAAGTGTCTGAGGCCAGATTCGAACCTAGGACCTCCCATATCTAGACCTGGCTCTCAATCCACTGAGCTACTCAGCTGCCCCCTATGAAAGACTTCTTAAAATGAAGTGAGCTAATAGCATCTAGGGAAAACATTGTGATTGAGGGATTTATGGAGAAAGTTATACAAGGTTATTTTTCTTAGCCATGGAATCAGAACTAAGACAAAAGGACTGTTTTACCTCAGGACAGTGAAATTTAAAGGAAACTGATAGTTCTTCTATTTCTTCAGTAATTGAGTTCAGCACCTGGTTAGCAAGAATAACAAGTTAAAATAAAAAACTATCAGAAAGCTTTTTTTTTGTCCCACCTCACTTGATCCTACTTCCCACTTCCCTAATTCTGGCCTTGTTCTATTGTTTGCTGTTCAATGGTTTCTCTCTTCTTTCCACAGAGCAGTGTTCAGGTTCTTCCTACCCTTCCTCCTTTCCCCAGCAGAACTTATCTTTAAAAACTGACATGAGTTTATTTAAACCTTTACCTTATGTCTCAGAATCAACACCAAGTATTGGTTCCAAGACAGAATAGCAGCAAAGGCTAGGCAACTGAGATTAAGTGACTTGCCCAAGATTACTCAGCTAGAAGTGTCTGAGGCCAGATTTGAACTTCTGATCTCTAGGACTGGCTCTCAATCCACTGACCCACTTAGCTGCCCCTAGCTTTCTCTGTGTGCCAAAATTGCCAGTTATGACTCTGAACACAAAGAGCTGTTGTATTCAGGACAGTATGTTTGGCATAGTGACCATTGTATTCAGTGAAACCCTGCCAATGACTGCTGGCCACTAATGATCATCTTATGAATAAATAGATTTGACTATATCAAAGACACATTAATATGAGGCATTTGTGAAGTTTTAATTCTTATATCTAATGACAAAGTGCAGATAAAACTTGCATCGAGGAATGTATAATTGGAATTTGGGAGATGCCACTTAAAAGTATGTTATATATTTCCTATGGACATGTGAGAGACTTTGAAACTACATTTCCCATGATTCCTCATGTAAAACAGGAAGTATGATGATGTAAGAAAGGGGATAAATCTCCTGGGTGAGGAGGAAGTCGCTCTCTTAGCTACGAGGCACGGGGCGATACGAAAGGTAAAGATGGCTGAGGCAATGGGAATTCTTACAGGCTCCTGGTCTAAAGATTTTTATCTCTATCAGCATGGCTTTAATTAAACTACTAACTTATATTATTATATCAGTCTTTATCATTTTTAATCGTAACGATTATGGCAACCAGAAGTTTGGAATTCGAATTCTCAATTTTCCAGATAGCCTTTCAGAAACGATAGCCATGCCTTCTATTGGGCCAGTAACAATAATTAAAATGGAGACTGGCTTTCCTCACCATGCTTTCACTAAAAGCAGCGGCATGTTTTTGCCCCACATGGGACTCAGCCAGCCAGTCCAGCCCAAACCACCTTGGGAGGTCAGGCCAGCAAATTCTGGCTTCTGGCTTTAAAACCAAAACGCCGGTGCCCAGCCAGTGTGCCTCTGCCACCGCTTCTGACCCCTGACCTGGACTTCATCCCTGCCTGGCCCACCGGTACAGACCACTGCCTCACGTTGCTGCCTACTCTGATCTCCGCCGCTTTTCCTGACTCGCCAGTGCAGACCCTTTCTGTGGATCCAGAATCCTGAGATTTCCGAGGAGCAACCCAGTTCTGACTTGCTGAGATCTCGATCTTCAGAGACTGCTGCAGCTGCTGCTGAACATTGGTTTTGCTTTCTCTCTTTTCCATTTCCCTCTTATCTCTAACTATTGTAGTTAGAAGACTTTTGTGGGTATAAGATGTTTGTGTAAAATGATCACTTGGGGTGACTAGGCACCCAAAATGATCATCAGGGGGGATTGTGTAAATAGAATTAGCTCTATTTCATTCATAGTTAAAGTCTTACTTACCCTAGGCATAGAAATGATGTAATCCTCACCTCCCATAATGGGAAGGGAGGACGAGTTACCCACACGGGACAATAAATAACAAATCAAGAACAAATCAGTGTAGAGACTGCCATTTGTCCACTTGAATTAGAGGTGGACCCACGGGAAGTGACGAGAGATATTATCTCTTTAAGTATGTTGGTTACTTCCTATGGAGGCAGTTCCCGCCTTGAACTTGGTGCTGAAGCATCTCCTGAGACCACAGACAGCTTCTACTCTGTATTGTCATGTGGGTAAGTTAGGCTGACTTCCTTGGCCTACCTAGGCCGCTTCCAAACTCTGCCTTAAGTAGGCACTAGCCTATCTGGTTGCTGGGTCTTGTGGCTTGCAGCCTAATTTATTTAGCCTTTTAACCTTCTCCCTTTTATTTTTATTTAGCCTAACCTCTCCCTTTTTCTTTATTCCTATACCTTTGCCTTCCTAATTGTAAATAAATTGCCTCAACCCGATGCTGATTTGGGTCTGATTTAATTACAGAATCAATCTGAATTGTTGATTCCTGGTGGCCACATTTTAAATTAATATCTATAAAATATCTAAATTTCCCTCTTACAGGAAACCTCTTAGAGGAGAAACCAGATTTTGAAAAGGAGATTGCAGAATAACAGAATTTTAGAATTGGAAGGAGCATCAACAACCAGCTAGTTCAACTCATACATGAGAAAGACGCCTCACTGCCAACAACCAACAAGGGATCTTTCAGACCTCCTTGAAGAATTCCAGTGAGGATGAACTCACCCACTTTACAAGGATTCCATTCCCCTTTTGGATAGCTCTAATTATTAGGAAATTTCCCTTGGTGTCAAGACTACATTTCCCTATTTGAAACTTCTACCCCCAGCTCCACATACTCTGTGATCGATGACACTGGCCTGCTTACTATTCCATGAACAAAACACTCTCAACTCTGGGCATTTTCTCTATCTGTCCCCATCCCTGGAATATTCTTCTTCCTCACCTCAGACTCCTGACTTCCGTGCCTTCCTTTAAATCTCAATAAAAATCCCATCTTTTTCAGAAAGCCTTTCCCAATACCTCAATTTTAGTGCCTTCCCTCTGGTAATTATTTCTTATTTATCCTATAGATAGCTCGTTTGTACATTTTCATCTGCCTATCTCCTGCATTAGGTTGTGAGCTCTTTGAGAGAAGACAGGGACTGTCTTTTGCCACTTTTTGTTTCTCTAGCACTTAATAAATATTGATTGATTGGTTGGTTCTGCCTTCTGAGACCAAATAGAACAAATTTAATCCTTGCACTGGAAAAAGTATTAAAATAAAATAAAATTCAGTATTTAAATTAAATTAAAATAAAAACTATTAAAATAGTTATTATAGTCCCAATTTGTCTTTTCCTTTCCAAGTTAAACATCCCAAGTTCTTTCAATTGATTTTCATATGGCATATACTCAAAGGATTTTGGTAATCTGGCTTCTTTCCTTTGGACAATTTCACCCGTTTCAATGTCCTTGCTAAATTATGGCACTCCAAAATGAATATAATTTTTCAGTTTAGTCTGACTATGACAATGTTTAACAGACCTATCCCCTCTTTATTCCTAGTAGCTATTCTTTTCCTAATGCAGTGATGGGCAAACTACAGCCTGCAGGTCAGATGGGGCCCCCTGAAATGTTCTATCCAGCTGCCCAACATTATTCCTAATCTGATGAATTCAATGAGTAGGGTACAATGAAACTTTGAAAGAGTTGCCTTAGAAACAGACTGACAGATGAGCATTTCCTTTCCTTTGGCCCCCTCTTTAAAAAGTTTGCCCATCCCTGTCCTAATGCAGCCCTAGATCATATTTGTTTCTTTGGCTGCCAATCACACTATTAACTCAAAATGAGCTTACAGCAGTCTACTAAAACCTCTAGATCTTTATCAGACAAACTGCCTCTATTTCTAAATCTACCTTGGTCATCTTGTACTTGTCACATTGATTTTTTGAAACCTCAAAGAAAGATATATATTTTTTGACATTTACCATGATCATTCATCAATTCTATTAGCAAAAATTATTTACATTTATCACAAGATTCTTTATGATCTCTGGAGTTTATCAGATGAAAAATTATGTTTTTCTCCTGACTTTCAACAATTAGTGGCCATCTGACTTAAGCAAATTAACTTTATTTCTCTGGACCTTGGTTTTCCCTTCTGTTGCAAGGATCAAATGAAATCATGAACGTGAAAGTGTTTAATAGCCATCAAGTGAATTAATGATTATGAAGTAATGATTTTCCCTAGTGCACTTAAGTGTTTGTTTACAGATTTTTACTTAACAGAGAAGCTGCCTTGGGGTAGAGGAGAAAGAGAAGGAGTGATCCAAAAGTCTGGGGTGAGGGACTGCTGAATACTGAAACTAAAAGTCCAAGGAAAGTCATGAGTATCTCTGAAAATCAATGGAAGAGAGATTTTGATTTACCGAACTTTAATTTTTGTACAACAAGGCAGGAATATACCTACTGCATGAAGCCACTTCCCCTTGGGCTATCTAGCCAAGCATATGCTTCTGCCTAGAAGCCTGGCTGACTACAGAGAGAGTCCTTTTCCTGAGGCTTTTTTTCATCATAATTTTTCTTGCCCCAACCCAACCAGTGAAGTTAAACTCATCATTTTGGATGTCCTTCTTTTGTCATCAGGATCACAATGATGGATCATTCATCTTGCCAAGAATTAAAGTTCCTCCTCTGCCCTTCCCAGTATTACATAGTCTTTGATCTAATTATTTCCCTGGGAAGCAGGAATGGGGGTCAGCTTAGGTCCTAAGGGAGGTGAAGGTCCAAACCATCTACAGCTATTTCCCTTTCATTCAAAAATCAAAGACGTCAGGCATCTGTAATGGCAGCCATTCCAATAGCAGCTGCCTTTATGCCTACTGTTCAATATAGTCATTGTCACTAGCTAACATTCATTGACCGTATGGCACTACATGTTTTGAGGCAGGCAGCAGGAGGCTAATGCTCACATGTGCTTGACATGGTTTGCTCTTAATTGGAATAAATATAGGCCTTGGATAATGGTTTGCTAAGCATCCCATCTAATTAGTCTTGTTTTGAATCATCTCTTGTTCTTTAAATACATTTCCTCTATAGTCCTATCTTTAAGCATTGGAGTAGCCTGCTACAGGGAAGTCTCCCTAATGTGTGTTTCAGACTTTGCACTTCCCTGTCCAGTTGTTGAAACATTCTGGGCATTATCACCAGGTCAGACTGTAAGTGGAGGTAACCCAGTCTTTATTGTTTGATTCATCTTTCACTGTTTGGGGATTTTAGGTGTGGATGCTTGGGAAGTGTGCTTCTATATGACTAATCCTATTGTCTTCCTTCTGAAAGAGAGTTCAACCAAGAGTCCTTCTTATTATCATCACAGTACATACAAGTGATGAAGAAAATGGGGTAGGAATTCACACCATTTGGAGTTTTAATCTAATGATAAAGGTCTCCTGTGAAAAGGCTTCTTTTATCCCCCGTTAGTCAAAGAAAAGCTGTTTGGTATTGATGGAAAGTTTCTCTTCGTGAGTCAAAGAGGGTTGCTCAGTTAGAGTCACTATACTTGAAGGTGGCCAAGACATTATCAAGAGGAAAAGTATTTTTATCCACATATTGGAATTCTTTGACCTTGACAGACACAGTATTATTGACTTTGAGGTCCTCCAGAAGGAACTGGAAGAGATTCCTATAGATATTCTTTGTTGCTGTTTTTGATTCACACACAGTAACCGTAGTTTGCTTCTTGCTTTGGTTATTGATGAGGAGTTCCAACTTCAGGTCAATGGTATTGTCTGGACAATCTGGCACGACAAATTGCAGCTGGCAGTAGATGACGTACCAGCCTGGGGACTGGATGATCAGATTTCCATCATGATATCCAATGCCATGGAGGATGCCATTTTTGTTCCAGGTCAGTTTGGAACTGTTTATTTGTTTTGACACTAGGGAGAGAAACGTAAAAGAAGATTATTATTATGTGCCTTTGGGAAATGGTCTGACTCTAGAATGATCTGCTAAGAGTGTTTATATTATTAGGACAGTCAAGAAGACATTGGGGGTCTTTGAGATAGGATCTCTGTCAGAGATAGCTAGTTGTTACACTGAGTAGAAAACGTAGTAAAGTCAAGAAAACCTGAGTTCAAATCCTATCTTGTACCCTTTTCTTGCTTTGTGACCTTGGGCACTTGACAAAACTCTGCCTCAATTTCTTTATTTGTAAAATGGATGATAATGCCATCTACCCTCCAGGGTTGCAGTGAGGACTAAATTACATATATATATATATATATGTATATATAACTTTGAAAGCTTTTAATCACTATATAAATGCTAACAGTTAATATTATTAATATCACTATCATGATGATCATTAATAAGTTATTTCAAAGACTCANTATATATATATATATATATATATATATATATATATATATATATAACTTTGAAAGCTTTTAATCACTATATAAATGCTAACAGTTAATATTATTAATATCACTATCATGATGATCATTAATAAGTTATTTCAAAGACTCATAGAATCATAAAATCTCAGAGTTGAATGGTATTGCAGTGGCCACCCAGAGCTAACCATAAAAAAATCCCCTTTACAACACACCAATTAAGTGGTTATCCAATTCAGATAGCTTTCATTATTAGTATTCTTCTACCTGACATCAAATCTACATTTGCCACCTTGCAACTGGTGGCATAGTGTGCTGGACTTAGAGTTAGGAAAACTCATCTCTCTGAGTTCAGATCTGGCCTCAGGAATTTACTAGCTGTGTTACCAAGGACAAAACACTTAACCCTGTTCGCCTCAGTTTCCTAATCTTACAATGAGTTGGAGAAGGAACTGGCAAACCACTCTGGTATCTTTGCTAAGAAAACCTCAAATAGAATCACAAAGAGTTAGACACAGCTGAAATGACTGAACAACTACAACAAAAGTTGCACTACTTGCTCCTTATTATTCCCTCTATGTCCAACAGAACAAGTCTAATATCAATTGCACATGACAATTCAATACTTGTAAGCAGCTTCCATATCTTCTTCCTCCTTCACCAAGTCATCTCCAGGCTAAACATCTCTAGTTCCTTTGATTGATCTTCATGTGATATGAAGCTGAGGACTTTCATCATCCTACTTGTACTTCTAAGGACTGTCTCACAGACAGTTTAATCTGTATGCCCCGCAAAGCAAGAACTTTTATTGATGAGTAGAAGTTTGATCTAATGAATTAGTTTCATAGGATCATTGATTCAGAACTGGAAGATAGCGGAAAGGCCATCTAGTTCAGCACTTTCATTTTATAATTGAGGAAACTGAGTCCTATAGTAGTAATTTGCCCAAAGTTTCACAATATTTTAAATGGTAAAGACTTATGGTCAATGTTCAATTTCTCTTTTACTCAGGCATTGGAATAGCAGCACATTTTAGTATTTCCTCCAAATACCTATCTCTTGACAGAAACATCTAGTAATATACAGAAAGGTAATTGTTATTCATTAAGATGTCAATCCAGGAGGCAGAGCAGTTTGCAGATTATTTAACAAAAGAGCTAGTCATTCAATTGAGTAGTGTGTCTTTAGTAGTTATAGGATGGATGATCAAAAGTCATATAATCTTGGGAAAATTCAGTGATTCTTTGAATTGGATCTTAGAACTCTTGCTCCTTCATATTTAGTCAGATCCAATCATATTTCACTTTACACCTTGGCCAACCTCTTTCCTGCTGCCCTACCACCTCTATATACTTTCCTTCTTCTACCTTCCCACCTCCTACTTTCAAACTCTGGAGTCATAATGAAATCAATATTACCAATACTACTGGAAGGGATGGGCCAGTTTACTGCCCTATGTCTCCATTCACCATTCCTGTGACTTTGCAAACCAAAACACAACTCCTTGACTACCATTTCCTTATATAGTATATATTGTCTCACTTTAATCAAATGTCAGTTTCTTGATGTCAGGGACTGAATTGTTTTTGTATCCCCAGGCTTAGGATGGAATTGACATATAGTAAGTGCTTAATAAATGCATTCCCTTCCTTTGTTCCTTTGTTCCTTCTTTCCTTTCTTCCTTCCATGACTAAATAGGGAAATGACCTTTAGAAGTTAGGCAACCACAAAAGGTACCAGTCTCAAGATTTTAAAAAAGGATTCAGAGAATTCGATGAGTGGAACTCAATTACTCACCTTGGAGATATGCTGATGACTCTTTCCTTAGAGGCCTCTTCAGGATATTTAAGCTGTCCAATGAACAATTTTCTAAAAACAAAAATCAGAGAAACACAAAAGTTTAATCTTCACTTTTGGGAACATCAGATATATTCCTGATAACTCTCCATGGCCCTTGATTTAGAATAACAGTAATTTATTTCCCATTTTTCAGGGTAGTGGCTTTCTCTTCATTCAATCATTAGCTATTTTCCAGTAATGTCCTTGGTGATAAATATCTAATGTTGGCCATATGAGAGAGAAGGAAAAGATCTTTGCTTACAATGTAGTGGGAAGAAAGGCTTCCCTGCAAAGGGAAAAGATAAGAAAGGCTATCATGATCAAGGTGTGTAATTAGGATTTGCTCCCCAGGACTCTAAATCCCAGCTTCCCATGTTCCTTCTCATGTTATATACTAACATAGGGAAGATATAAGTTTTGTGTAGCTCCATCTTCATGCTCTCTTTTCCCCTGATTGTGGCTGGGAAATTTGGCTTTTACGTTTGTCTTTTTATTTCTTCTACTTTTAAGTGATTATTGATAAATCTTATAAAATATAATACTTGGAGTTATTGGATATTAATTTTAATCTTACATTTCTGGCATGCCATGAAGGTGTGATAGAATCCTTGAATTTTTTTTTTAAGAAAGTCTTTGAATAAAGGCTAGGGAGCAGATAAATTCTGTTCCTGCTGATAAGCTGCTTTTTGTCACGTTGTTTTTTTGCCCCCACCCTGTCCACTAGCTATTGTTGCAGACCCTACCTGATTGCCTGAGGGTTCAAGAGCCATTTAGAAACACCTTGTTTTTTCTGTGCAGAGGGTGAGGTATAAATCCCTTTTCCCCTACTTCCTCCACATGGGTCTCAAGCCTGCATTAGCTGCTTTTCAGCAGGGAAACACAGTGTGGTGCAGCCTTTCCATGCTATCCACCCCAACCCCAGCCTGGCTAACCCAAGCTTTACCCCTGGGGGGAGGAGAAGGAAGATTACTCTTCCAAACTTCTTAACTTTAGCCAGTGTATACTAGGGTAGCACTACCTATGGACATATATATATATATATATATATATATATATATATATATATATATGTAGTACATACATACATACATACATATATATATTTCCTGTCCATAGGTAGTATATATATATGAGAGAGAAAGAGAGAGAGAGAGAGAGAGAGAGAGAGAGAGAGAGAGAGAGAGAGAGAGAGAGATTGCAAGCATGGCCCAGTTTCCTGCTTTTCTCAAACAGCTCCCATTTCCAGAGAGCCTTACTGAGCTCACACAGCTTACAACTTTAGGATGTCTTTTTTTGCTGCCATTCCTGTGTGTACTGATTGAATACCTTACAATTGATAGCTTGAGTAATCTTGAGATTCAGAGTGGAGCTTCATCTCTCTACACCCCCTTGCCATTTTGGCCTATCCAGTCTCTGCAACACATCCATAATGGGGTTTGTCCACACTATGCTCAGTGTGTGTATGGGGAACGCCAGAGGAATGTCCAAAGGAATCTAGATGGATGATGATATTGGGGAAGGGAAGGAACCTAAATGAGTCTGGAGGTGAATTTTAAGCCTTTTTAGACTCTGTTTGCCTTATTGATATTAACTGTTTCAGTTTATTCCCCTCCAAATAGTGAAGAAGCCTCTGTAATGCAGCTATCAGAATTGGAGAAAAGGATTCTTGAATTGATTGCTCACATGTGCAACCTTCTATTGACACTGGGTTACTATATCCTGTCACGCTTATTGTATTTGCTTAAAGATTTAATTTTACTTTTTAAGTTCACATATTAATCTAATCTAATATCTTCTGTTACACTATGTCATTTTCAGCCACTGTGTTTTGGCCATTAGCTATATGTTCTGTTACATTGTCTTTATTTGTACCCTTCCCCTATGACTGTACTGGAGAAAATACCATTATAAAAGTCCATAAAAAAAGGACAAACCCTTTTCCGTGGCAAAACCATAGGTCCTTATGGATGCTGGGTTTGTTACCAGATCCATTGAGGTCACATGTTGCCTAAATGGCCTTTTGTTCCTCTTTGCCTTTGTTAATTGTCACGTGGATAATGATTATTAAATTAATTAATTAAACTGTTTATAACCTGTATACAACCTTTGGAGAATTTAATGACCTAAAAAATTAAATTGATTTTAAGGGGTCTTCAGAAGTGATTTTCAGATATCTAGTAGCACCACTACCTCTGACTGATCATTTGCCTTCCTTTTAGTTGTTTATAACAAGAGGTAAGGTCCCATTTAGTAGTTGAAGTGAAGTGCAATAACACTATTGTATTCCCCACCTCCTCTTTTATAAAAATGTAATGGATGAGATGTCAAAAGTGATTTTCACTGTTGTATTCCTTGCCTCCACTTTGCAATGGATGGGACATATAAAGACATGCCTTTTATGCTGTTACAGTCTCATATCAGAGAGGAAGGTTTTCCAAGGGACTTGGTTACCCTGTGATGAGTTATAATCTCATTTGGGAGGTGGGAAGGATTTTCCTAGGGGGCTTGGTGGCTCCCAGATGGTTTTTATATTTGTAACTCTACAGCTTACTCTACTCTTCCACCAGAATTGTCTAGATTTTTGGTGACATTTTAGATCCAAAAGGTTTTCATAAGCAGTACAGAGGTTTTTCTGGTTTCTTCTGACACATTTTGGAATGAGAGCAGTAATAGACTTTGTTAGAAATATATTTCCCAAGGTTGAAAGATTGGCTAGATCTTGAGAACTTGTGACAAGTATCCATGAGCTTCAAAGGTTTTTAAATGTCCCACAGCAACTCATGTAAATTCTAATGATAGCAGATTTATTTGCTATTGTCATTAAATGTGCTCTTATGATTTTGGGGATCTCATTTTTGGGTGATAAATCTTTGTATTGTGCCTCTCCTTGGGTAACACAGTGTGTCACTGATTGTGAACTATATATTTTTGATTTTTAAAAAAATTATCATTGTTTTTCCTTGTATGTGCAATAGAGTATTTGAGTTTTTTTTTCTCTCATTTTTTGTACTTGAAGCACATGTTAGCAGTATTAATGGTTTTTTGATTTTGCACTAGGGTAAGTGTAAAATTGCTACCACAGACTTGTGGGACATAAATCACTTTATTGGGCCCTGATTCAAGGATGTGTTATAAGCTTATTTTTCCTTACTTAGAATTGTTACACATGAGACTTTGATATTTGATTTCATTCAGATGCATGATACATGATTTTATTCAGAAATTATTTTTTTATTTTTCATTTTTCATTTTTATTTTTTGGTGCTTTTGATTTTCTTTTGACAATTGACTCATATACCTCATAACTCAACCATGTATCCTGGGGTCATCTGTGTGTTGGTCAACATCCTCCTTAGGGGAGATTATATTATTGTCATACAATTCAATATTTATAAAAATTTTTTTTGTTTGAGAGTAATTATAGGATAAGAAATTTGCTATCTCCCTGAATCAAGAAAGTGAACTGTTTGGAGAAGGGGCCATTGAGATGCCTGCAGAAACCATACACTGCACCAAAAAATCCAGCGTGAACTTTGGGATGTAGTGAAATTGAACTGTGTGTGTGTGTGTGTGTGATTTGAATGCATTTATTTTGAATGCACACTTTTATGCCAAAGGGGACTGCCCCCTTATTGGCTTTTTGTCAACGTGTCTAGCAATCATAAGTTTTGTTCTCTTTCTCTTTTATTTCCCTCTTATCCACCAATTATTATAATTTTCCCTTAGAAACTATAATACTGTATGTACCTCTAGTTAAAGATCTTTAGAGATATAAGTTGGTTATGTGTATTGATTCATTGGAGAAACTAAGCATATAAATCTGGGAGATTTCTACATGCTCATTTCCCAATGGAATCATAGGGGTGAGGGGTAGGATTGTGTAATTAGGATTTGCTCCCCGGGATTCTAAATCCCAGTTTCCCATGTTCCTTCTCACGTTACATACTAACATAGGGAAGATATAAGTTTTGTGTAGCTCTGACCTTGTGCTCTCTTTTCCCCTGACCACAGCTGGGAAAGCTAGTTTTTACTCAGGCTTTTACTTTTGTCCTTTTATTTCTTCTACTTCAAGTGATTATTAATAAATTTTATAAAATATAATACTTGGAGTTATTGGATATTGATTTTTTAGTCTTATAAAGGACAATAATATCACCAAAGGAACAAACTATTTAATAATCTGTGAGGATAGGGAATGAATTCATCCTCATATCACCTACTTCCTACCTCAAATCTCTACATTTTCAATTGTCCTTTCCAGTTTCTGAGGAAGAAGTAGGTAGTTTACTTCCTTGCTGAGGCTAACCATTTTTGATAGCATTCTCTTATGTTTCATCTGGCAGTTCCCTCTATCTTTGTTTATGTCTCTCTACCTCTGTCTCTTTCTCTCTCCCCCTCTCCACTCCCCCACCATTGGCTTCTTCCTTCCTATCCACAGACCTACTCAGGTCTTCCTCATCCTTGGGAAACAAACACCACCATCTTTGATAGTGCTTTAAACAATTGACTTTAAACACTCATCTTATACTATTCTTTCTTATATTACTAAACTCCTATATATTATATTTTACACTTACTGCTGCCACTTTCTCATTACCTAAGGGATCCAGATCTCATCACCCAACTGAAATTGCTTCCTCAAGATTATCGGTGGTGTTTAGAAATTGCTTTTTTTACTATAGTTGCTTTTCAGTACGTACTCCCAGACAGAAGCTATTCTTGTGATAGAGAAAAATAGGTAAGGAAAAACGAACCCAAACTGCAGTTATGACTGACAGCATCCCAGAATTTGGTACTTATATTTCTCAACTCAGAGACAGACATGTTTCCTCAACTGAACTCCATGACCAAAATTGTTCATTTTCCTTAACTGGAGTTTAGTCATGTTTTATTGATATTTTGATTTACATTAACACATCCTCTGTATAATTCTGTTTCATTTCTATTTTTTTTCACTCTGTACTAGTTCATACAAGACTACAAGTTTCTCTGGTTTTTTGTTCTTCATAATTTCTTATAGCATCATATTATCTCATTACATTCATGTAATGGAATTTGTTTCACTCTTCCACAGATGATTAACTCTCACTTGTTTTCATTTTTTTTTTCTTACCACAAAAATGCCTGATGATGGGGGCAGCTGCGTTGCTCAGTGGATTGAGAGTCAGGCCTAGAGACAGGAGGTCCTGGGTTCAAATCTGGCCTCAGACACTTCCCAGCTGTGTGACCCTGGGCAAGTCACTTGACCCCCATTGCCCACCCTTACCATTCTTCTACCAAGGAACCAATACACAGAAGTTAAGGGTTTAAAAAAAAACAAACTAAAAAAAAAATGCCTGATGTTCCAGAGCCAACTTGTGAGAGCTGATTGTTAAAAACCTTTCAAATTGACTAAAAATCAGGGATTGAATTTAAAAAATTTTGTTGATTTAAATTTTAAATTTAATTAAAATATGTAAATAAATTAATTTTTAAATTTAATATTAAATTTTAATTTTGTTAAATTTTTTAGGCTTAAAAAGTAATAGAAAGTTTGTAACACAGATAATACTTACACATATATCTTGTATTCATTCCCACAAATCCCCAGTCAGTTCTTAAATATTTACAAACACCCCCTTTCCCCAGTGATACTGCGAGCATTTTGGTATGTGGGTGACAGATTTTTCTGCCTTTAATGTCCTGTGGGGGATTTGTCCAGGTCTGGGGTCACTGGATAAAAAGGTCAGAAAAATATAGTGACTTTTCTCAAATAAAACTGAAATGTCTTAGAAAACAGAATAAGATTATAGACCCACTAATAGTATCTTGGTATGCTATTTTTAGCAACACCTTTAATGTTGCTTATTTCAACATTTTAAAATATTTTTCACTTTAATGTATAAAAATTGAAAACCTAGAAAATTGTTTTAATTCATATTTCCTTAATGATTAGGGACATTTAAATATCAGTTATAATTTCATATTTCATCCTTTGAAAATTGTGTATTCATATACTTTTACCACTTATCTTTTAGGGAATGGTTCTTTGTCTTGTTGTTCAGTCACTTTTCAGTTGTGTCTGACTCTGTGACCCTATTCTGGGGTTTTCTTGGCAAAGATACTGGAGTGGTTTATCATTTCCTTCTCCAGTTCATTTTTGTTTACAGCTGAGGAAACTGAGGCAGTCAGGGTTAAGTGGCTTGCCCAGGATCACACAGCTAATAAGTGTTTGAGGCCAGATTTGATCTCAGGAAGATGTTCTTCCTGACACCATTGACTATACCACCTACCTGCCCCTCTTTTTCTTATACATTTTTTAATAATATATATTCTATATAAGATTTTTATGGCAGATAACTTGAACTATATATACTATTAACTCTACCCCAAGAGAACTTAGTCAGACTCCTTGATGTGTAACTATTTCTTTGGAACCAAAAATCTTTGGTGGTGTCTATTCATAACTACATTTCCCCTAAGCTTCACAGTATGTCGATTCCAATTAAATACCTGGCCTTATTGTCCTTCTGGTATTTGGGAAAGGAAGCCTTATCTTTCATCAGTAGCAAAAAGACTTGCACCTCAGATGCAGGACTTTGTTATCTCTGTTTTAGTGTATGGAACAATACACTAAGATTATTTTATTTTATTTAAGATAATTCTCTTTATTTGAAGTCCAATTAAGGCTATCAAATAGTAAAGATAGAATGGTATTTGCATGATGGTGGGGTAGAGGTGGTGGCATGCTATCAGCAAGAGCAAGGAGGGTAATTATTTCTATAATATGTACAAAAAAAGTTTAATTAGGATCAGCCATCCTTGGAATTATCTTTAAGCTCCTTGGAATTAGTTAATTCTGTACTTCTCAATAAATGCCATCTTGCAATTAAAGTGCTGATGACCATAAGCTTCAGTATCTCAGCTTCCCCAGCTTCTAGCTATTAGCAACATCTACTGAAATTGTTAATTTCCTTCTCTCTCCTAATTTCTTTTGATTCCTCCTTTTCTCCCTCCTTATGAGACTGTGATTCCAAATGTTCCTCCATCCTTCTCTATCAGCCTCTCAACTTAAATAATATTCTTTTGTAGTGCTCTTTCCTGAGAAATGTTCACTTACCCTGCCCTCTTCCTTATTTCTACATTTATTTGGTTATTTTATTCTCTCATTAATGATTATACACTTATATGTTTCTTTTTTTATTCTTTTTTACCCCTTCTTAAGACCTTCTGTCTTAGAATTGACACCAAGAATTGGTTCCAAGGCAGAAGAGCAATTGGAATTGTTATTCATCCAGAGTCATACAGCTAGGAAGTTTTTGAGACCAGATTTAAACCCATGACCCCTTGTTTTGAGGCCTGGCTCTCTGTCCACTGAGCCACTTACTTGCCCTTTTCTTTTTAATTCTTTACATGTCCCTCATGTCATGTAAGGTAGGGCTTCTGAAAAATAAAACTTGAATTCTGGCCTCTATTTCATTCTTGAATTCTTGCATTTTTAGATATTAATTACCTTTGTTTTCCCTTCTTATTTTTCTTTCTTTCACTGTTGTTATTTTTATTATTATTTTTTCAACCTTCTTTTGTGTTTCACTCTTTGGAATATTAACTCAAGAAAAAGGAAATGTGGTGATGGAGAAGTCAGTCTATACACTGAATCAGGAAGTCTGACTCTACTGCCTACCTTTGTCATGACCTCTCACCCTTCCCAAAGTCCTCCTTCTCCTACTCCATCATCCCTAGAGGACAGTGTATATATATATATATATTGGATATTTGAAAAAAATATATATTTTCTCTCTTTAAGTGAGGCACCATATTGGGAAGCATGATCTTCATTTGGAGTGTGTCGCCTTGTAAGGACTTCCAATGTTCCCATTCACCTCAATGCAACCCACTGGCAGGCATTTATTTCTCTTCTTCCTCCTCCCACCATGGAAAAGCATTTCAATTATATCATATCCTTTTTCCTTCTGGGGTATGATAAGTCTTCCATTTCTTACCTCTAATGCCTTCCTCTTCATTGTTTTCACCTAACTCTCCAACAACCTCTCTCGTGTATGTTGAGGCTGAAAAATTTTTTATCCATTTTTTGCTCATACTCATGTGCTGGATGGAATTTCATTTCTCTGACTCATCTCTCTCTGGCCTTCCCTCCCCACATTTAAGCAGCTAACATAATGCTATCCCCTTGTCCCATATTGAAAAGATTGCTTCATTTGTAAGAGAGCTTTATCGTTCATAAATGATTATATCAATTCTTCCTCCTTCCTTTTGCTGGACTCTTTCAGTTCCCTTAAATCATTAGCCCATTGTATTCTTTTATACCTTTATAATTCTTGAGTTTTCTTTCAATTCTCAATTGGATTTTTAAAAAAATAGTAGTCTCATCTGGACCTAGGAATATTAGAGAATCGATTTTATTGCTTATTCTTTTCTTGATAATTATACTTAGTATCTTTATGGTGTTTCTTTTCTTTGTAGTAGTTGGAAATTATATACTCTACTTCTCATCTTTTATAAAGAAGTGACTCAAATGGCTTTCCTTTTTTGAAGGCTCATATTCAGATCTTATCATTGATAAATAGGTTCATCATTGAGAGATGTGCTTTTTGGGATACATCCCAAGATCTTTTACTTTGTTCAGTTTTTCTATATTTCTGATTTCTTGTTGATTTGAAGTAATCCTGATCTATTACAATTGACTTTCCTTCAGAACCGAAGACTTTTTTCCTAGTCATTTGACAAATTTATTATTTTGTGTTGAAAATCTGAAATGTATCCACAATATGCCTTGGAATTTTAAACTTGGAATTTTCCCTCTGTTAACACCCTACCAGTTCTATCAGTTAGTACTCTGATTTCTTTTTTCAAAACTTCTGGGCAGATTACTTAATTATTTCCCAAGTATGATATGTAGACTTTTAAACTTTGCAGGCTTATTTCTTTCTGGAATCACAGTTTAACAAAAACAATGTTGTCAGAAAGCATCTGTAGATAAGGGCCTCAGGAAGATGAAGGACCTTGAATTTATCACATTGAAGACTGGTTGAAGTACTATATCTTGCAGAAAAGGACATTTGGGGGTGTGTATATGTGTATATAATGGCCATGTTCAAACATTTGAAATTTCCTAGTGGAATCAGGCATTATATTTGTTATTTTGGGCTCAAAAGGCAGAATTGAGATGAAGTTTCCAAGAGGAAAATTTAGGCTTGATGTAAGAAAAAACTTAACCCCTATAGCTTTTCTGAATGGGATGCTTTAGGAGTTAGGATATTTTTCCTCACTGGAAATTTTCCAGCAGAGACTAGATGACCACTTGGACATAACATAGATACATTCAGGGAGGGATTGAGTGAGATAGATTTTGATGTACCTTCCAATTCTGAGTTTCTGGGAATTCTGTGAATAATAAAACAATGGCTTTTGGGAATGGTAAGGTCAAATGAAGGTGGTTCTCCTTCTATCATCATCATCTTCCTCTTGTTCTTGTTCTTCCTTTTCTTGCTCTTCTTGTTCTTCCTCCTCCTCCCTCTTCTTCCTCCTTCTCCCCTCCTCCTCTTCCTCTTCCTCCTTCTTCAAGTTCCTTTGCTTTGACTTTTATAGAAGTTTTGTGTGTGTTTTTTTAAACCCTTACCTTCCATCTTAGAACCAACACTGTGTATTGGTTCTAAGGCAGAAGAGTAAGGGCTAGTCATTGGGGGTTAAGTGACTTGCCCAAGGTCACACAGCTAGGAAGCATCTGAGGTCAGATTTGAACCTAGGACCCCCCATCTCTAGGTGTTTCTCTCAATCCACTGAGCCACCCAGCTGCCCTCCATTTCTGTGTCCTTTAAAAATCATTGGTTTTAGCTTTTCTCCTTCCAATTTTGTTTCTGTTATTTTTCAATTCCAGATCAGTAACTATGTTTTTCAAAAATTTCTGTTACTTTACTGAGATTTTCTTTTGTATATTTTAAGGAGTGTGGTTTGTTTTTTCCTCTTGCCTCTGCCTTTTAGAATTCCTTTTTTCAACAACACTCAGTTGTCTTCCCATCTTCTCCCATCTATCTTTTCTCAGTTCCTCCAGAGGACAGGGACTTCCTTTCTGTGACTATCTTATATCTAATTGTACTTACATTGTATGTACCTATAGAAATGTCCATATTATTTCCCCATTAGAACATAAACTCCTTGATGGCAGGAATTATTATAATTTTTAATTTGCTTTTTCTCCTTATCTCTAGCACTTAGAGTATACGTTTAATAAATATTGGTTGATTGATTGATGAGTCAAGAACTCCAATCTCTGATCTAATTTCTATCCTAAAATATTCTTTCAAACGTTGTTTTTTCCCTTTTGCACTATACTGGGGTTCCTTGTTATTTTTTCATGCTTGCTAGTGAAATCTTCCAATTTTTTTCTTTATTTTTTCTTTTTTAGGTGGAGGGGGACTCTCTTTAAAAAAAAAACCCTTGCCTTCTGTCTTAGAATCCATACTAAATATTGGTTTCAAGTCAGAAGATTGGTAAAAGTCCAGGCAATCAGAATTATAAGTGACTTGCCCAGGGTCACACCTCTAGGAAGTGTCTGAATCCAAATTTGAATCCAAGTCCTCCCATTTCCAGACTTGGCTTTCTGTCTACTGAGCCACCTAGCTGCCCTTTACTTTCTTTTAAAACATAATATTTATTCATTGTATTGTGACCTTTGAGGGAGAATTCTTAATTATCTTTTCATTTTATGAGTCTTTCTTTTCATCTACCTGTTTGGAAGAGGGATTGGACTCTTATCCATCCTTTTAGTTTTTCAGTTTTTATTTCTATAGTAAATGCTGGTTGTATTGAATTAAATTCCTAGTAGCTTTTCTTAGGTTCACCTCCTGGTTCTTCTACCTTCCCCTGTTCTGGTCACTGCCACTGTTTTCCTGTGCAAAAGTCCAAGGTTGATGTCTCAGCCTCTTTCAGTAGGCAAGTTTGAGGGTCTGGCTTGGTCCTTGCCATGTATAAATTCCACCAGATGACCAGACACAGTTAGATTTCCAGGTCTTTTCCTCTCAGACACAGAAGTCAATTTTCCTTTATCCAGCTTTGTGATACTTTTCTCTCTTTCCTGATACTCCACAGCCCCTTTCTGTTGCAAACCTGTGCAAGACCCATGATTTTCATGTCTTGAATGAGGTTCACTAGTACAAGGGGCAGAAATAGGGTGGGAGGGGGAATGGAGTAGTTTAGGTGAAGGAGACCTTTAGGGAGTTCAGGTTTTTGCTGCTAATTTGGAAGGGCAACATTGAATGGACATATTTTGTCTCCTCTTACTAATGACATGTTTTTTATTACTATTGTTGTTCAGTCATTTCAGTTGTGTCTGACTCTTTGTGACCTCATTTGAGGTTTTCTTGGTCAAGATTCTGTAGCTGTTTGCCATTTCCTTTTCCAGCTCGTTGTACAGATGAGGAGCTAAGGCAAACAGAGGTTAAATGACTTGCCTAGGGTCACAAAGAGCTAGTAAGTGTCTGAGGCCAGATTTGAACTCAGGAAGACTCATCTTCCTGACTCCAGGCCTGACACTCCCACCAAGCTACCACTTTCTATAGATTTGTCAAAATTCATCTCACCAAGTATACTGGCAAAGGTTTTTATTTTTATTTTTTAATTGCTAAAATGTTAGGCCTTTTCTTTGTTTTCCCCCTTGAATTCCCTGAAGTTTTAAAAGTTTGAACTGTCATTTATTTTTAGAAACTCTATCCTTCCTTGATTTCCTTGACACTTCTGCTTCCTTCTTCTCCTTCTATACCTGATCCTTCTTCTTCAGTATCCTTTGCTAAATCCTCAATCTCTTCCCTCACCCCATTTATATGTAAGTGTACTTCTAGATTCTGTCATGGATCCTTTTATTTCTCTATATATTCTTCCTTGGCGATCTCGTCTTCTCTCATAAGTTCAATTACCAGATAAGTTTCAAATCTATATAGCCAATCATAACCTCTCCCCTGAGCTCCAGTATCACTTCACTTACTATACATCTCTACTTATAAGTCCCATTAGCAACCAAAAATCCACACATCCAAAGTTAAATACTTAATTTTTGTCCCTAAACCAAACCTACTTCCAAATTTCCCTATTTCTGGTGAGAGTACCCCCATCAGGGTCATCCTAAACTCTTAAATCTTAAAAATCTTTTTTATATCCAATTGGTTTCTTAGGCCTGTTGATTTTAACATTTCATATATATATCTCAAGACCTAAAGGAGAGTAATGGAGGGGAAGAGACATATGTCCATTACTCTCCATTACTCTCCTTTAGGTCTTGATCAAGTTTACTTGTATCTATTTCCGTACATCCATCCTATTGGTACGTGGAAAATTAATATTGAATTGAGATGATTTTTTAATGAAATAATTTTCTCTTTAACTCCCCCAGTAAAAAACTGTCTGATGCTAAATTTAGGTTATAGTTTTCCACAGGCTATGAAACTGAGTTGGGATATCCCTTCTTTTCTTTGGATCTTGAAAAATAATAGGATTGGGGTAGGGCTGAGCAATAACTTGACCCACTTGAAAGATTAAATTAAAAGATTTTAGCTGCTATATTGGGAAGTGTGGTGAACTTTGATTAAGAATGTATTAGGCAGTCATATTGACCTAGCCACAAGGCAGAATGTATTGGTGTGTTCTGGGTCTCAAGAACACTCTTCTTCCTGTGATGAGGTAATGTTGGAGGGATTGAGAGCTCTGAGTCCACTTCCTTAGTGACTAATTGCCAGTCAAAAATATCTTGGGATGTCCAGGGGAGGAGGGACTGTGTGTTCAGGTCACAAGAGGGTATATTTTGACCTGCTTGTTCTTTTGTTTTTTGGCCCTACTCATTCATGCTACATGACATCCATTGGATTATGGAGGGAGTCAACTGGCTAGTTAAGATTGCCCTGATTAATAAACTCACTTAAAAATGAAGAAATACTGTTTCTTGAGAATTCAATCAATTTAAGTAGAATATAAGCTCCTTGAGGATGGTGAATTTCTTTTTTTCTTTGTATTCTAGCATCTTACATCTTGTCTTGAAAATGCCAGATGCTTAATATATGTTTTTTGGAATTGCATTATTGTTGTGCTTTTTGTTTCAGTTTTTTTGAGTTTTTTTTAACGTTTATTAATATTCATTTTTAACATGGTTACATGATTCATGTTTCGTTTTGTTTTAATTCCTTACCTTACATCTTAGAATCAATACAATGTACTGGTTTCCAAGAAAGCAGAGTGATAAAGACTAGGCAATGGACTTGCCCAGGGACATACAACTAGGAATTCAGATTTGAATCTAGGACCTCTCAATGCCAGGCCTGATTCTTTATTTACTGAGCCATCCAGCTGTCCCATCGAGCTTTTTGTTTTCAGCAACAATAACAAGAGCTTGTTTATTTTTTCCTTAATATCCCACTGCTATTTTTCATGAACTCACCTGTCATATACTCTTGGCACTAAATAGTAATATAATATTATATTTAACTTAATGAAGTTTGAAGAAATTACTTTGCTTCTCTGGGCCTCAGGTTCCTTTCATTTCTAATATTTGCTGATTCAGTTGTCTATGTTTTGATGTCTCTATGAGTCTGTGTCTGGTGACATCCTCTGAAAAGGTCTGTGACCTTTAGCTCATCAGTTTTTTGTTCCTTTCTTTTTCCCCCACCCCCATAATTTTGCCCTGAAACTGATGGATCAGCTCAAGCAGTTACTTAGAAATTCAAGTGGGCTGAAGAGATTGGAGAATGCTATTACATATGGTTCTGCAAGATTCCTGGCCTTGACTGTGATTGCCTCTCTGAATCTTTAAATCCAGTACTCCAGCCTCCAAATTATATACTTTCTGGTTAGGAGAAGAACAGGAATTTGGGCTTGACTGTCTAAAAAGCCTGTTATGCCTGCTCTCAACTCAAATGGGTTAAGTCACTTTGATAGAAATGATTAGTCAAGCTAGTGACCATTGACTGTCGATCTATTCTGGCAGCCCCCTCAAAATACTTAGAGTCTATAAACACTGACTCATTGTGAAATTGTCTAGCTCAGAAAACTACATTCTGTGCAAATGTAGTATTGGTGGAACTTGAGATTAGAAGTCAATTTAAAAAAAAAGAAGTCAATGAACCTGGGTATCTATCACCTCTACTACTAATTTTACTGTGTAATCTTGTGCAAATTACTTTTTCTGCTCTGGGTCTCAATTTCTTCATCTGTAAAATAAATAATTAGACTAGATCCATCTTGGCAAACCTATGGAAATATGTGCCTGAGGGGGCTGCTCTCTTCCCCCTCTCCACAGTTGTCTGAGGACATTTCTCCCATCCCCTGCCCCTCTGCCCAGCAGCTCAATGGGAGCCTGTCCTCCCTCCCTGTCTGGGGTGAGGAGGTGGCTCTCTTGTGCAAGAGGGTTGCAGTTTGGGCACTTGATCTCTAAAAGCTTTGCCATCACTGGACTAGATGATCTCTAAGGTCCCTTCCAGTTCTAAAATTCTATGTTCTATGAGTTTTAAGTTCAAGTTTTTCCCCCCATTCATTCAATATTTATTAAACATCTACTGTATGTAATACACTCTGCTGAGGGATACAGAGATATAATATGGGTCCTGCTCTCAGTCTAAAGGAGGGAAAAAGAACTAAGAAGACAAAGACAATTACGGTACTCACTGGAAGAGTGAGATGAGTCCAAAAGAAAGGACTAAGAGAAGACAGATTCCTAGCATAGTAGACATGAAATAAATACTCTTCTTTGATTGATCCCTTTCTCCTGAGATGGTCTTAAGAGAATAGGTTCAGGAACAACAAGAATTAAGCCTTGCAGGAAAGAGAGAACTTCAAAAGATAGAAGTTGGGGCTGGGGAAGAGGAAAAGTTTATTTCAGTTTGGGGGAGAGGACCCACTTTTGAGCTGGGGAGCAATCAGGAGACATATATTAGGAATAGAATTTTCATAGATATCCACCCATCTCCATATATATATATATACACACACATACATATATAAAACACATGTACATATATATACACACATATAAAACACACATACATATATACACACATGTCTGTATATGTAGATACATAATATACATCTATACATATTATATATATCTTTATATACACATAGGCTCACATAAGCTATTTGTGCCTCTATTCATTCACACAGTCTATTTCTACCTATGGTAGAACCTTCTTAGTTCACACTGGTCTGATCGGCCCCAGTTGGGCACACCATACTTTAACCCCAACAGAGTGATGCCATTTTGGTCTTCTTCAAGTACAAAAAGTTCATGTGTGTGTATGTATGTGTGTGTGTGTATACCCTAAATATTAACCTCAGAATAAAAATATATAGAGACCTCAGAATCTCTCACATATATATGTATGCATACATATATATATACTTTTATACACATATTACACATATACATATTTGCACAATTTTATATATATAATTATATATATATATATAAATTATATAATTATATATGTATATAAATAATAGGTTGAAAAGTGATTGAAAACAGGGAGACCAGTTGGGAACCTATTACAATAGACCAACTTAGAGGTGATAAACTAAACTTCTGAGTTGCTTTCCATCTCTAGATCTGTGATCCTATGAGGATAGTATATGAATGACAATAGCCAGTAATCTAGTTAGGCTGAGACCTAGGCAAATGAAGAGGGGTAATAAAACTAGGTGGGAGTCAGAATATGGAGGTCTTAAATGTCAAAATCAAAGGTTGATTTTTTTTTTTCCAGCATCCAGTGGGCAGCCTTGGGCACTTTTATAGAAGATGTAAAAAAAAAAAAATCACTCTGGAATGGATGAAAGAAAGTCAGCTTAATGCATATTTTGTATATTAAGGAGGAAAAGAATCTTCAACCATGTCTGGCCTATTCCCACCCCTCCCCTCTCTAGAGGCCAGGATTTCTGCAAACATAGCTGGAAATCTGTCACCACACTTCACTTAGGAGGAAGTCAGACCGTGCTTCCATTGCTCCTCTCATGTCTTAGTAGGGAGGACAGAAGTTAGAAGAGACCGGAGTTGCTTGAGCCACCAAAAGTTAAGTGAATAGCTCTTTCTTCTGTCTGAAAGAAGGTATTGCTTGAGTGGGGGAATCCCTACAGAGAAAAATCAGCTAGACAAATGGACTCGAGTGATTCTTTTCTTTTGAATGAATTTTGTTTCATTCAACAAATCTTTATTAAGTACTAGTCTTTAGGCACTCTCAGAATATGGAAAGGTCATAGCTAAGTGCTCTCCTTTGTGTTAAAGACTAGGCAGGCTACATCCCATGCCTATCCCGGAACAAAATCATCCTTCCTTTCTTCCAACTTAATGGTCTTGTATGGTTTAGAGCAGTGATGGGCAAACTACAGCCCGTGGTCCAGATGTGGCCCTCTGAAATGTTCTATCCAGCAGTGGGACATTATTCCTAATCTGATGAATACATTGAGTAGGATACAATACAATGAAACTTCCAAAGAGTTGCCTTAGAAACAGACTGACAGATGAGCATTTCCTTTCCTTTGGCCCCCTCTTTAAAAAGTTTGCCCATCACTGGTATAGTGGAAAGGGCCCTGGGTTAGGAATTGATCAGAAGACCTTGGTTCAAGTTTAAACTCCTTCCTGAAACCCAGTGAAGTATCTGTCCTTCCTGGATTCTAATTTCTTCATCTGTAAAATGGTGGAAGAAGGGAGAATAGAATGGCCTAGACACTAATATTTTCTCCTGCAAATCTTATGTGCCTTTCTTACTATTAATTTGGCACTTAAAAATGCAAAATATAAATATTTTAAATAATTTCCTGAAAAGTGTTGGAGCTGCAGTCAGGAGACTTGGATTCAAATCCCTGTTGCAGCCCTAATTAGCTGTATCACTTTGGACAAGTCATTGAGTCTTAGTTTCCTCGTTTGTAAAAAGGGGACAATAATGCATTTACCACCACTTTTTTCAGTCCTCCATTAGGAAAGCATTTTGTAAACCATGAAATATAA
>NC_058131.1:331619038-331658829 GCF_016433145.1 Gracilinanus agilis | reverse complement strand
CCCTCCCTTTCTCCTTCCCTTCCTCCCTTCCTCCCTCCTTCTCTCCCTCCCTCTTTCCTTCCCTCCCTTCCTTCCTTCCATCCTTCCATCTTTCCTTCACTCCATCCTTCCTTCATTCCTCCCTTCCTCCCTCTCTTTCTCCCTCCCTCTATCCCTCCCTCCCTTCCTTTCATCTTTCCTTCATTCCATCCTTCCTTCATTCCTTCCTTCTACCTTCTCTCTTTCTTTCCTTCCTTCCAAAAAGATGTGATTCCATGAAATACGCTGCATTTCTGAGAAAAGCAAGGATGGGGAGAAAGATTCATACTTTCTGAATTCAAGTGGTAACATCTATTTTTAATCTCTTTCAGATGTTTGTTCTGATGGCTTTAAACTAAGGAAAAGTACCAAATTCTCCAACCATCTTTATTTTAAGCTTCTTGTTTGGGAAATGTACTTGCCAATGTAGAATTAAAGGTGAGCATGATTGCCTAGAACTCATGGAAATGAGGATATTCAAAAACCGAGAGCCATGAAGTGGAGTCTAGAGAGCAAGCTAGAGCTGTAGACTTGATCATGGAAAGGCCATGCACATACCTAGTAAGTCTTGACCTCTAGATCCAACTCTGTTGAATATTGACAACCCAGCAGACTGATTCTGGCATGATAGGGCATTGTGTCCAGCAAGCCAAATCCCATTTAATTCCTCCTGCCTCATAGCTCAGCCTGAATATCAAACCTATTGGATAAATATTGTGAATCTCCCTGCATCCTGCCATTCCACCTTGTTGCTACCGGGCATAAATATTGATAGGGGGCTTAGGCAAATGATTGGGAAATGAGCCTGATTTGGTTGTCTCTGGTGCCACCTACTCCAGTGGATGAAATAGCTGCTTTCAAGAGACTATTGTCCTTTAAAGAAAATGGTAGCAAGACAATATATATCCATATATATCCAAATATATGCTAACAGTTGAGTTCAGTCAAAGGGAGTTTTTGAGCACTTGTTGGGTGCCCAGATCTATCCTAGGAGAGATGTAATTTCAGGGAAGGCTTCACAAGGAGGGCTTGTGGCTTTTACCCTTTTCAGAATATGTATACACACACACAAACACAAGAACAAAATTAGAATCAGAGAAAATTAGAGCTAGAAAAGCCCTTAGGGATCATCTCTTCCAATGCTCAGATTGATTAGATCACGGAAGGAAGGGAAGAAGATTGGCTTTTTTCAAATATCTAGTGGTCTTAGGACCGGTGAATAAGTTATAGGGAAATAAACTCTCTCTCAAAGATTTCCTAATACTCAGATTTGTTTAGATGTGGTCCACATTGCCTCAAGAGGCAATGAGCTTCCTCTTGGAAAATGTGTCCTGGGAGGAACCTTTCTATCTCTCACTCCTAATATTTGAGATTATTATTAGAAGGATGGGAGATTAGGCTATTTAAAAAGAAAACAAAACTTTTACTTTCTGTCTTATACCCAATACTAGTGGGGTCCAAAAGTGTCAGGTCCAAGACAGAAGAGTGGTAAGGGCTAGGCAGTTGGGATTAAGTGACTTGACCAGGGTCACATAGGCAGAAAGTGTCTGAGGCCAGAATGAAGCCAGGACATCCTGTCTCCACACCTGGCACTCTATCCACTGAGCCCCCTAGCTACCCCTGATTAGGCTATTGTTTTTGAAAAAGGTCTAATTTAATTCTGAGAATCTATAATTACAAAGCTATACAAGGAATGTGTCATATGGTTTGGACTTTGAAAGCTAAAGAAAATTAGAGTAGACAGGGATCAAAATGACCTGTAATGAGTCAGGAAGGATTCATTGAATTTATGTTATCTTGAATGAAATCTTGAAATGGCAGCAAAAAGGAGGGAGGGCATTTCATGTTGGGTGGAAAGCATAAGCAAAGATGTAAGGTGGGGAATGAGTATTAATTAATGCCTTTCCATCGAAATTACCTTTTATTCATTTTGCATATATTTTGTTGTTGCTGTTTAGTTGTTTTAGTTGTAACCATCTCTTCGTGCACCCATTTGGGGTTTTCTTGGCAAAGACACTGATTTATCATTTTCTTTTCCAGCTCATTTTACAGTTGAGGAAACTGATTTTAAGTAAGTTACATGCTTAAGTCACACAGCTAGTGTCTGAGGCCAAAACTGAATTCGGAAAATGAGTCTTTCTGACGCCAGGCCTGGTATTCTTCACCACACCACCGAGCTGTTCTTTGTCTATAGACAAAGAACTTTGCCCCCAAAGTCTTAGTGAAGCTTCACAGCATTTAAGCATTTAATAACCTGGCATTTTGGAGCAGAAGGCACCCACTGGGGAGGAGGGGAAAGCTGAATGATCTGGAAGATGCTCTCCAGTAAGTCACCAGGATGTATCACTTCTTTCCTTAGCTCTCTCTTCATAGGCGAATGCAATGAAAGAAGTGAGGAGGGATCAGAGTTGGAGCTGGCTCAAGTCAGCTTTGTAAGAGCCTATTCTTGAGGCAGTTCAGTAGCACAGTGGATGGAGTGCCACGCCTGGAGTCAGGAGGACCAGGGTTCAAAGTTGTCCTTAGACACTTCCTAGCTGCCTGACCTGTCACTTAACTGCAGCTACCTAGATCTTAGACTCTTCTGCCCTGGACCTGATACTTAGTATTGATTCTAAGACAGAAGATAAGGGCTAAAAAAAAGAAAGAAAAAAGAAAAAAAAGAAAAAATGATACTAAGATAAAAGGTAAAGGTTTTTATTTTTATTTATTTGTTTTTTTAATAAACCCTTCCCTTCCATCTTAGAATCAGTATTGTGATCGGTTCCAAGGCAGAAGAGCAGTAAGGGCTAGGCAAAGGGGGTTAAATGACTTGCCTAGGGTCACACCACTAGGAAGTTTCTGAATCTAACTTTGAACCCAGGACCTCTGGGCCTGACTCTCAAACCACTGAGCCACTCAGCTGCCCCCAAGGTAAAGATTTTTTTAAAAAGCCTATTGTTAAATTTTCAGTGTGTGTATTTATACCTCAGAATTCAGCAAATGCTACAAAATATAACTTGGTTTATTATTTTGTTGATTGTCTAGATTTGATAAAATTGTGGACTATGTTACTAATGTAGATATTCTTTTTTTTTTTTTCCAGGACAGCCAGCTGTTAAACATTTATTGTTAAATACCACCAGTATTGCTTCTCACATTTCTGTTGAGCTGATAGGAGGCTTGGAGCTGGACCCTCTCAGGGACAAAACTGGGAACATTTTAGTCACCTAGACTTTTATTTGTGGAAAATCTGCACTCTTAAGTTTCAAGCAAATCTGTCTAACAGCCTTTCTATTAAAAAAAAAGATTTAATGGAAGAAATAATGCTCTCTTGTCTCTCATGGTGACTATGCTGAGAGACTGAATGTTGAAAGTTAAAGCAGCCTGGAGAATAACCCTTTAATTAATCTTCAAAAGCTCATTCTTTCTAGATTGCCAATAGATGATTTCAGGATCTTCCATCGGATCCTGCCAAGGCACGAGTCAGGAATAATCTGGCTCCTCTAATGATACATCAGCACCAGAGCTGGCAGAGGAAAGCTCCTGGATGAATGAGGTCAGATAATATCTTTCTAGGGGTCAGGGCCTGGGAGGCCCTAAGATGCTACTTTCCAGGAATCTTCTGTTTGCCCTGGGCAAGGCAGGGCTTATTGGCCCAGACCTGGGAGTGGGGAGAGAGGAGAGTTTCTGGTCCCAATTAAGTAGGAAGGTAATGATTAGAGCCATGAATCTTCTGTTTTCCATTAAAAGACTTTATCCCTGTGCTACTTAAAGGTTCCCTATTGCTTTGGATACCACCAGGTGGTGTCTTTAATTCACTGAAGGAATGAATTTAAGGGCCCAGTTTCAGAGGTGTTAGAATAATGGATCTTTCTTTGGAGACGTTGAGAGGTCTTCAACAAGAAGACAGAATGAGGGATCCAAATATCTTTCCTTTAAATATTGTCTGGCCTTGGACTATATATATATATATTATATCTATGTATAATATATATGGGTGCAGTGGATAGAACTTGGAATTAGGAAGACTCATTTTCCTGAGTTCAAATCCAATCTCAGACACCAAAGGGCTGTGTAATCCTATAATACAACACACATGTATGCATCGTCCTAACTTGACTTTATGGCTCTAGGATTCACTTAAAGAAGGAAGTTTATTATGTGGTAGAAAGAATCAGAAGAATTTACACTCTCTTTGCAACTTGTATAATCTTGGACGAGGTGATTAACCTATTTGGACTTTACTCTCTTCATCTGTCAAATGTGATGGAGTTGTTCTCCATCAGAGATTCTAAACCTTTTTTTTTTTTTCTGTGTCATGGATCTCTTCTGTGATCTGATAAAGCTTATGGACCCTTTCTCTTAATAATGTTTTTAAATACATAAAATAAAATACAATTACAAGGAAATTACAAGGGAAATTTATTTTATTGAAATAATTATCTATCTATCTATATTTTGAAATAAATTCTTAGACTTTGCTCCAAGTTAATTCAATAACCCATTTAAGATATTCTAGGCCCTTCTGGGCTAGAAGATCTCTCACTTTCTTTCCAATTGGAAACTCCGTAGTATATAATAAAGGCTTCTACCACCTAATTTCCATTCCTTTTTCTTTTTGAAAATTTTTTAGTAATTAACTTTTTTTAAGTAATTGTAAATTTTTTTTAGAAATTGGACCTTAAATTGTAGAAAAGTAAATTTAATAAATTGGACCTTAGCTGGAAAGAACCTCAAAGCATATAATGTTAGAAATTAAAGGGATATTAACTTAAATTAAATTACAAAGGTCCAATGATTAAAAATAGCATTTTTTAGTGACTATTATTTTTTGTTTGCTTAGTAATTGACTATTCTACCTATTTCTCCTGTCTGGGGACAATGGAAAGAGCAGTGAGGTTGGGGTCAGAGGGACTCAAATTCCTGTCTCTGGCTATGTGGCCTTGGACAAGTCACTGGGAATCAATCTTTCTTTTAGGAAATGAAACAATTGGATGAGATGGAATCTGAAATCCCTTCTAGCTCTAGATGAGTGATTTCCCTCTATAATGCAAAAGGGCTAGACTAGAAAGTTTCTAAAATTTTCTCCAAGTCTTAATATTTTATTTTTTAAGGTTCCTTTAAGTTTTAATATTCAATGTTCTAAGCATGCTTCCAGGTCAATATTCTGTGTTCCAAAGTTTCTTTTACCTTTGGCTTTTTTATATTCCTTTGAGCTACAGCAACAATAATAATTATAGACATTTATCTATTGGCAGGGGTGCAGTGGACAGAGCACTGGACTTGGAATTAGGAAGGCTCATTTTCCTGAATTCAAATTAATTGTCAGACACTAACCATCTGTGTGAACCTGGACAAGTCACTAAACCCTGTTTGCCTCAGTTTCCTCATCTGTAAAATGAGTTAGAGAAGGTAATGACAAACCCTTCTGGTATCTTTGCCAGGAAAACCTCAACCGGGGTCAGGCAGAGTTGGATATAACTGAACCGACTGAAATGACAAAAAAAAGTGCTTTCTATGAGTTATCTCATTTGCCCTTTATAAAAATTCCATTGGGTAGATGCTAATGGTATTCTTGTCCTTGTGTTCAGTTGAGGAAATGGAGGCTCAGATGGGTTAAATGATTTGCTCAAGGTCACACAGCTATCAACACAGATCTCTCATTGCTTTAAATATTCGGTGCTTTCCACCTTACCACATTCTGCCTTCGCCATTGAGCCTCTAAGTTTCCTTCCAATTCTGACATTTTGTGCTTCAAGAGACATTCCAGTCCCAACATTATATGCAATGAGAAGCAGGATGACATAGTGAAGAGAGCCCTAGAGGCCTGTTTGAAACCTTTCCTCAAATACTCACTAGCTGGATTATGTTAGTTGTCATTAAAAAAAAATTTTTTTTTAAACTCTTAGCTTCTATCGTAAAATCAATACTGTGAATTGGCTCTGAGGCAGAAGAGTGGTAAGTGCTAGGCAATGGGGGGTAAGTGACTTGCCCAGGGTCACACAGCTGGGAAGTGTCTGAGGCCAGATTTGAACTCAGGACCTCCCATCTCTAGGTGTGGCTTTCAATCCACTGAGACACCCAGTTGCCCCATTAAATTGTTTTTAAGTCATGTATGACTCTCTGTGACCCCATTTGGGGTTTTCTTGGTAGAGATACTGGGGTGGTTTGCCATTTCCTTCTCTAGTGCATTTTACACATGAGGAACTGTCGCAAATAGGGATAAGTGACTTGCTCAGGGTCACACAGCTACTAAGCATCTGAGGATAGATTTGAACTCATAAAGATGAATCTTTATGATTCTAAGCCCAGTATTCTGTCTACTGTGTCATCTAGCTGCTCCATTATGCTGGGCAAGACACTTAACTTTTATGATCTCCATATTTTATACATCTATCCAATTAAAGAACCAATTCAATAACCTCTAATGCCCTTCCAGTTCTAAATGAATGCTGGGATGGTCCCTTTAAGTTCTAACATTATATGCTTTAAAGTCCTTTCCAGCTCTAGCTTTCTGGAATCTGTGTTCTAACATTTATGTTCTAAGCTCCTTTCTAGCTCTTAGATTCCAGACTCTGAGTTTACTTTGTCTAAGATAGCTATCAACTCTCATAGTCTGTTTTCTAATATTCTATGCATTTAAGGCAGTGATGGTAATCCTTTTAGAGATGCAGTGCCGGGCCCTGCCCCCCCCCTCCCCAGACCATTTGCCATGCCCCTCCCCCCCACAGAGTGCCAGGGATGCCCTGCCCCCCTTATTCCACACAGGGGAGGGAGAAATGCTCCCATTGTACTGCTGGGCAGAGGGGCAGGTGAAGTGAAGAATGTCCTCAGTGAGTGTAGAGAGAGGGAGGGGTGTAGCTTGAGTGCTCTGCTCCCTTCCAGCTCTGCCACCTGTGAGCCGCCCAACTTCCCCCCTGTTTGCTCCCATTGGCGGCTGGGCAGAGGGGTGGAGATGTGAAAAAATGTCATCAAGTATGGTGGAAAATGGGGAGGGGAGCATCTCCACCCTAGTCCCTTTGCCTTTCTGGCAACAAACTCTAGGCGAGAAGGCCCTACAGAGAGTGCTCTGCATGTCATCATTGGCACCCATGTCATAGGTTCGCCATCACTGCTTTAAGGCATTGGTATCAAATATGAGGCTTCCTATAACACTCCCAAGTAAAGCCCAATCCAGATTATAATGTAATTAGGACATATTTAACAAAATTATCAAAAATACAATAGAACATAGATAATGTTAATATGTGGTTTTCTAATTCAGTCTCTTGCCTTTAGGGATCCTCCTGGGGGGTTGAGTAGCCCCTTTTCTTTTTGAGTTGGACACCAGTGATTTAAGGTTCCTTTGACCTCCAGTATTCTTTGATTCTACCAGCTAGTATGTCTGTGCCGGGGGCAGGGAAAGTGGAAGATTCTACTGGGACACAGAAATCCTTTCACTGCATATTCACTCCTTCTGCTTTTTGTGGTTTTCTTCTAATGATGGCTCATCACATTTCCTCATCTTTTTTTCCCTTTTTGTCTGAACAAAAACTCCTCTCTCAGTAGAGGTCCTCAATGTTTGCTGTTTCTGAGTATTGTGTGGGCAGAAAATTTACATCTTTGTGAAGGTCCAGGGTTCCCTAGAGGGTTTTAGATCTGTCCCCTGGCATTCTCAAGAATGATTTTCTGCTTTTAAAAGAGGCCTGGCAAAATCTAATAATGAGCTCACCAGAGAGGGCTCCACTGAATGGTAAAATCTCTTTCTCTGAGGCTTTGGAAATAGGACAGTTCCTTGCATATGCATTTCTATGATAAAATTATAGTAGATGAAGGAAGTGGTTTCCTTCTGCCCAGGATTGCTCTTTGGCTTTTTTCTCCCCTTAGTACTCAGAGAATGTTTCCTTAGGACTTAACAATTAAGGGAGATACCTGCTCATCTAGGTATCAGTGGGATTTCTTGGGTCAAGAGTTGACCCTAACTCTATTTAAAACATAGAATGCTAATTGCACAAAAACCAAATTGAATTTGGATCATCTGGCAGAAACACAGAGTTGGCATGATGAGATGAAGACTGGTCTAGGAATCAGGAGACCAAGGGGTGAGTCTCCAGCACTATTATGAATGTACTTAAGCCCCCCAACCTTTGTTAGCTTTGGTTTTTTTCATTGTAAAATGGAATTAATAATATTTCCCTATCTCAAAGGTTTGTTGTGAGAATAAAATGAAGTTATAGTTATAGCATGCTAATTAAAAAAAACAAAAACCCTTACCTTCCATCTTAGAATAAATACTGTGTATTGGTTCCAAGGCAGAAGAATGGTAAGGGCTAAGCAATGGGAGTTAAGTGACTTGCCTAGGGTCACACATCTAGGAAGTGTCTGAGGCCAGATTTGAACCCAGGACTTCCTCTCTCTAGACCTGGTTTTCTATCTATTGAGCCATCTAGCTGCTCTTATAACATACTAGATTAATGTAAGCTATTACTATTTTTTATCCTTCTTTTGAAAAGTAGAGCCAGATTTGCCTTTGTGCAGTTGAATTTGCATTCTGAAGAACTGAGATATTAGATGTGATAAATTTGCATTGACTATTCCAAGGGGCTTCTGGATGATGGTAGAGAATTAGCTTCCTTAATCTAAAATTGTCAGATCTAAGATGACATTACTCAAGTCTCCCTTTTGCTAATGGGCTAGATCAATGATGGGGAATCTTTTAGATACAGAGTATAGGACCCCACCCCAACCCCACACCCCGCCCCCCAGACCAAGTGTAGTGCAGCCCAGACCAGGGACCAAGTGTTGTGCCCCTCCCCCCATCACATGCTGGGTATGCACTGCCCCTACCTTACCCCACACTGGGGAGGCAGGAAGCACTCTCATTGGGCTGCTGGGTGGAGGGGCAGATGAAGTGAGGAATGTCCTCAGTGAGTATAGAGAGGGGGAGGGGAGTGGCCCAAGTGCTCTGCTCCCTTCCAGCTCTGCTGCCTGTGAGCCACCCACCTTACCCCCTGTGCGCTGCCATTGGCTGCTGGGCAGAGCAGCGGGGGCATGTGAAAAAATGTCATCAGGCATCATGAAGAGGGGGAGGGAAGCAGCTCCTCTTGAGTCCCTCTGCCTTTCTAGTAATGAACTAGGGGGTGGGGCAGCCACATGTCCACAGAGAGTGCTCCGTGTGCCATCTTTGGCACCTGTGCCATAGGTTCCCCATTACTGGGCTAGATTAAATATATTAGGCAGAACAATGAAGCTGGTGAGATTTGCTGTTGGTGCTTTCCCATAACTCCCACTCCCTGTTTCCTGACTCTTCTGTACAGACATACCTGCCCCCTCCCCACTGAGACTTATAAGAACTGTTCTCCTGACCACTGTATTTCCCCACCAAATTTTAGTTGTCTCTGTCTTCTTTTTGTATGTTTATAGTTATTTATGTGTGGTCTCTTCCTTTAGAATTCAAGTTTCTAATAGGAAAGGGCCATGTTCTTACATTTCCCTATATCCTTAGCACTTGGCATATAGGAAAAATTTAATAAATCTTGAATAACTAACCATTTGTCACTTCCTTAGTGTCTTAGTCTTGCTTTGAGAAGCTAACAACTTGGGGTCAGCTGGGTGACTCAGTGGATAGAGAGCCAGGCCTAGAGATGGGAGGTCCTAGGTTCAAATCTGGCCTCAGACACTTCCTAGCTGTGTGACCCTGGGCAAGTCACTTAACCCCCATTGCCTAATCTCTACCACACTTTGGCCTTGGAACCAATACACAGTATTGATTTTAAGATGAAAGGTAAGGGTTTAAAAAACAAGAGAAAACCTAGCAACTTGCTATTGGGTAAATATTTATTCTGAAGAGCCAATGACAAGTAGTATATGTATTTTAACAAGTGGCATGGGAGATAGTATCTTAGAACACAGACTATCAGAGGTGGAAGGAAACTTATAGATGATCTAACCCACCTCCCTCATTTTACAGCAGAGGAAACTGAGGCGTAAGAGCTGGAGTGACTTGGATAAAGTCACATGGTTAGTAAGTGGAAAAATCAGGACTCAGACTGTAATTTTCTTGATTCTAGATCCAGTCTTTTCACTATTAATGTCTGTCTGATAGTGAGAGGAATTCCTCTTTGGCTCTTCAAGTTCCCCCCCCCCCCCCCAAACATAGAAGGCCAGTCCCCTGATCTCACCAGGAACTGGGTTTGTTGAGGACTTTCACTTTTTCTATTTTGGCAGTCAAGCAACAAAGCTTTAAAATGAGGCAGGCAGCTGAAGCATTGATTATTAATTTCAAAGTCTTACCTCCTTTAAGGGGGAACATGTCAGGTGGTTGAAGGATGGGTTCCTGAAGGAAGAAAAGAAGCCAGGAATGAAGAATGCCATTCAAACTAAATATTATTCGCTTCTTTGAAAGTACTGAATCTTGCTTTGTGTTTGTCCCTTCTGACATGTATCCTTTAACAAAACATACTTAAACTTACAGACAACGAGGAGGCTTCAGACTGATCAAGTCCTTTTATGCCAGGTTGTCCCAGTGGGCCTCCACTAACATCTTTCACTGATGCCTTGTTGTGTTTTGGAGGTGACTGTGAGGTCAAAGATGTTAAATTAGTGAGACAAAAGTTCTGATATATTGGCAAGGATCCGAGTACAGGCAGAGTTGTAATGAGCAATTTTGGGATCTTGGCCAAGTGGCACAAAATATCTTCTGGGCCTGCAATGCCCCCAAATTAATTTTGTAATTCATGATGTAAAGATATCACAAGAAATAATTAAGACAAATTCAATTGAGCTGGAAGTGTGACTCCCAAGATGCTGGCCTCATAACAGAGACCCTAGGATTCCAAGCCACAGGGACATAGTCCAGGTAATCATAACAAGAGCATCGACCTCTTGCAGGAGTCTCGGGGACACTAAACCTTGGACCTCTGGCATAAGAGGGTTGACCTAGAGAGGGAACTCATTGTTGTGTGTTTGTGGCTGCTGAAAGGGTATATATATGTATAGAGGGTAAATGGACCATCTGGTAGCTTCCAGTTTTACTTGTTTATTCTTGTTAACTAGAATAATAAGCTCAGTTTCTTTTTTTCCTATGTAGCTGAATTAGTTAGTATAAGTGCTATCAAAATAAAAATATAAAACGTTTAAAATTGGCAGAGTCTTTTAAGATCCTTTTAATTTTTATACTCCAAATTTTGGTGAAACCAAACCCTGGTCAACCCTAAGTATAGATCAAAGATGAAATGCTTGTCTGTTGTCAGAGGATCAGCACAGTTAGTTTCAGGAAGCTTTTTGCCAGCAATTTAGATTATGGATTTTTCAACCTTGTCAACTCTTAAAGAATTCACAGAATCACAAAATCTCAGAATTGGAAGGAATCTCAGAGGCTGTGTAGTCTAATCCCCACCTGAATAGAAATCTCTTCTTTAAAATTCCCAGTTAGCCTCTGTATGAAGACCTCCTATTTGGAGGAACTCACTAGAGTTATTCTATTTTTGCTTAGCAAGTACTCAAATTCTCACTATGACATCTTGAAAGATCCAGTTTTTGATGAATGTGGGTACTCTCACTAACAATGCAGACTGTGACTTAGCAAGGACATTGACAAACTGGAGGATGGCCAGAGGAATTTTTCTTTTCTTTTCTTCAAGCCTAAATAGCTTCTCTACAATGTAAGTCCTGGTTTAGTATCCCAATTCTGCCATCTGGGACCAAGAAGAACTAATAGAATTTCTCTTTGTTCTGATAGTCCTTCAAATATTTAAAGATGGATCTCATGTGCTGTTCCCCTACTTCTGTCTCTAACACCATAGCATTCTTTTCATCTCCTCTGATACTTAATATCTGTATAATATTAGGCACATCGCTTTGCTTTCCTGAGCCTCAGTTTCCTCATATACAAAATGAAAAAGTTGGACTAGCTGGCCTCTGAGATCACTTTCCTGTTCTAGTCTCTGCACATATATTATCTGCAATTCCCTCAACTTGTCCCCACATAGCCTGATCTTCAGTTTTATAGGGCCATCTCTTTAGAATTAGAAGGGACCTTAGTGAGTTGTCTCATTGTATTAGTCCCTTTCCTCTGGTCAGGCTCCAGTTTGTCACTGTTTCTACTGTCATAATCTTCACTAGTGGAGGGAAGTAACCACAGGGTTCAAAACCTGAATCTTTTGCTATGCCAAATTGGAAATCCTGTTGAGGGGTAGCTAAGTGGCTCAGTGGATAGAGTTAGTCCTGGAAGGTCCTGGGTTTAAATTTGACCTCCCACACTTCTTAACTGTGGAACCCTAGGCAAGTCACTTTACCCCAATTTCATTTGTCCTTATGTTTCCTGCTTTGGAACAGATACTTAGTATTGATTCTAAGGTCTCTTAAAAATTCTTTTGGTTCCTGCTCCACGAGATTCATTAAGCAGAGATATAAAACCATTTTTATGGTTTAATTAAGCACAGCTTGCCATTAAACAAGAAGGGATAATTCTCAGTAAGGGGAAGTTTGGAATTTAGAATCTGAGGCTGTCAAATAGTCCTGTTATTGAAAGGAAACGAGGTAAAGAGATATCTAGTGACATCTCCTGGGAGGAAGGCTCATTTGAGAAAAGAGCATATGCTTTGGATTTGACTAGAACTCTCTTGCTTTCCTTGAGTGCTTCATTTAGCCACTCCCTGACCATGGCCATGTCTAAACACAGTTCAAGAATGATCAGAAGTAATTAAAATAAGCCATTGCCTTCAAATGTTTGAAGGGTCATCCTATGGAAGAAGGGGTCACTTGTTGCACATAGCTCCAATAGGCAGAACTAGTACCAGTGGGTGGCAAGTTATAGGTCTGCTACATAAAAGGAAGGCCTTTCTGAAAAATCAAAGATTTCTTGTAATGCAATGGACTGCCTCATGTGGTGGCAAACTTCCTGTCCCAATACTATGAAAATGAAAAACTTTGAAAGGTTTATGAATTCTCAACAATGCAATGACCAACCGTGATTCCAGAAGACCAGTAATCAAGACGGCTACCCATCTTCTGGCAGAGGATTGATGGCTTAAGTTTAGAATAAGATACTTTTTATTTTTTTGATATGGCCAATGTAAGATTGATTTTGCTTGCCTATGCAATGTTTGGTGCAAGGGTTTCATTTCAGTTTTCTTTTTCTTTTCTTTTTTTTAATGAGGGAGTCTGCAAAGGGGAGAAAAAAATTTTAATTTAAAAAAACCTGAATGAAAAAATATGAGAAAGTTTTCTAGCAGATGTTAGATGACCTGACTATGAAAGTAGATTTAAAGAATGGCCTTTTTCTTATTCTGAAGCTATGATTCTATATGTCTTTCGCTAATTCATCCACAAAATATGGGCAGGAGAGAAAACTGTTGAAGGCATTGAGGTGCCTTAGAGATTCTATGACCTAACTTTTCCAATTGATGGACTTCTTGATAGAAGCCATTGGAAGCAATAAGTAGATGATGTAATGACACTTCAATTTACTAGTGCATTGGAGTGGGTAGAAAATGAATGAAATTCTAGCTAGCTTTTGGATACTTTGTAAGTTAACTTCTCATTTAACTACTCAATGTTCTAATATTCCCTCAGGTCCTTGCTCTTTGATTTCAAAGATGGGTAGGCTGTTCTTTGATAAATTATTCATTTGTAAGGTGCTAGTGATTGAGAAAATTAGTGCAATTCAATTCAAAACACTATTTTCAGAACTGGTAGTTAGTCTGTTATTCCTCTCAGAGCTATTTGCTTAAACATGTTTTAAAAAACTTATAAAAACCCTTACTTTCCATCTTGGAACCAATATCCAAGGCAGAAGAGCAGTAAGGGCTAGGCAATGGGGGTTAAGTGACTTGCCCAAGGTCACCCAGCTAGAAGTGTTTGAGGCCACATTTGAATTCAGATCCTCTTGTCTCCAGGTTTGACTCGCCCCCAGGGCTATTTGTTTTTGAATGAGGCCTTTTGAAGGCAGAGCCTTAAATACCTACAATGTGGTTTTCCTAGAAGGAATCACAGGTGTTATGGTTTTGCCACTGATTCACTTCATATGACTCTGGGTGAGTCAAGGATCCCTCAAATTCTTTCTAGCTCTAGATCATGAGATACTGTGATTTTCCAGGGTCTCTCTGTCTACCTCTATAAAATAAGGTATTTTGACTGGAGGATCTCCAAAGGTTCTTCTTGGCTTTAACAAATCCACATTCTGTGTTCTAATGTTCTGTAGAATAAGGTTTGATCCAACTCTAACATTTTATGATTCAAATTATTTTCATTAAATAAAGTCAAAGCCAGCCTATTGGAGATCTCTCTAGTCTCCCATGCTGTGGAGGTGCATGATGTGATTCAATAGAATTCCTCTTTATATTGTTTTTATTAAAAAAGCAAATACACTCTTTTGGAACTTCATGCTTGTGGCTAATTTTATAACATGTTTATTGACTCATAAAAGACATGTAATTTGTAACTGAGCCAACTTTTTAAAGCGCCTCCTGGAACATTGTACACAGAGATTGATACACTATGGTACAATTGAATATAACGGACTTCTCTACTAGCAGCAATGGAAGGATCCAGAGCAAGGCTGAGGGACTTATGAGAAGAAAACTAGCCACATTCAGAGGAAGAACTGTGGGAGGAGAAACAAAGAAGAAAAACAAGTGCTTAAACACATGGGCTAATGGGGATATTATTGGGGATGTAGACACTAAAGCAGGGGTCGGCAACCTTTTTGGCCGTGAAAGCCATAAATGCCACATTTTTTAAAATGTAATTTCGTGAGAGCCGTACAGTGCTCACAGTGCATGCTCCTGTAACAGCGCCTGAAAAAAAATGGATTTTATGGCTCCTGCAGAAAGAGCCATACATTGCCGACCCCTGCACTAAAGGATAACTCTAGTCCAACTTTCAATAATATAGAATTAGGTCTTAATCAATGATACATCTAAAACCCAATGGAATTGTGCATCAGCTATGGGGAGTATTAGGGGGGTTTGGGGAGAGGGAAAGCGCAAGAAACATGTAACTATGGGAAAATATTCAAAATAAAAATTTTAAAAAATTAAAAAAAAGGAAAAAAAATAAAGTGCCTCTTGTCCCTCTACTTTTGGGAGACACTTTCAGAGTGAGTTATGATACCACGCAATGCACTAAATTTGATCCTTGAGGGTGGAGGGGACCTACAGAATGCATTTGGCTCATTCTTTTACCTAAAGGAATTTCTAATTGATAAAAATGAAAAAGTCAAAGGCCATCCCATCCATTCTCCTGCACTCTTCAGGATCAATCAGGCAGAAAGCTATCTATTCTCTTCTTGAACATAATAAGTCACTTATACAATGCCTTAAGGTTAATTAAAAAAAAAACAACTTTACTTATTAAATTCTTGTGAGGTGGTAGTGCGAGTATTTTTTCCTCCAGTTTTACAGAGGGAGCAAGTGAAACTTTAGGGAGATGACGTGATTTCCCGCAATCACATTGTAAGCCTACCAGTTAGGATCTCCAGGGAAGGAGGAAGGAAATAAGCATTTATTAATTGCCTAGTAGGTGTTAACCACTGTGATAAGTTCTTTATCAATATTGCCTCATTTGATCCTCACAACAATCCTGTGATGTAGGAGATATTATCATCCCCTTTTTACAAATGAGGAAATTGAAGCAGGAAGAGGTTAAGTGACTTGCCCAGAGTCACATAGCTTATATCAGAGGCTGGATCTGAACTCAGGACTTCTTGACTCCTAGCTCACTACTCTATCCACTGAGTTACAGAGCTGCTTCTAGGATAAATGAAGGGGTCAATTAAAACTTTATTTTAGTGTTTAACACTCGTGTTTTATCACAATGGTGAAGAATCCTAGAATCATGAATATCTAGAGGTAGAATAGAGAAGTATAGAATACTAGAAGTACTAAAATGAAATAAAACTATACCTTAGTGATTATCTACTTTAGCCCTCTCATTTTCCAAACAAAGAACCAAGATCTAGAGAAGGGAAATAATTTACCCAGGGCTATAGAATTAACTAAAGGCAGAACTGTCATTAGAATGGGTCATCTTTGTTTTAGTAATGTATTTAATTTACCCTTCTGAACTATATAAGGTGATGCTACCATCTATTATATTGGGGCTCTCTCTGTGGCTTCCATTAATGTTTTATTCTGAAATCTCCAGCTGTTTAGCAGCTCTGTAACTATCAAAGGGAAAATGTAGCTTTTTGCGCAGTGCCAATATCTGGTGGCAGAGCAAAGCAGAGCAACTGTGTGCTGTGATTCTTCCTGCCACTACCTCCAGTCCCATAACTGTGGTGCCCTACTGTGGAGGCAGCCAAGTGACATATTGACTAACGGGCCAGGCTTGGAGACAGGAAGACTCATCTTCTCAAGTTCAAATCTGGCCCCAGACACTTACTAGCTGTGTGACTCTGGGCAAGTCATTTACTCCTGTTGGGCTCAGTTTCCTTATCTGTAAAATGAGCTGGAGAAAGAATGACAAACCGCTCCAGTATCTTTGCCAACAAAACCCCAGATGGGGTCATGAAGAGTTGGACACAACTGAAATGACTCAAAAATAATTTGTGAAATATCTTTAAACTCCAACCCCTACTTGGTGAGGTTGTACTTTTTAGAAGGCTCTGAAGCAGGGCTGTTCCTTGCCTGTTCTTCTCCTTCCTCCTTCCAAGCAGAATTTGCCCCAACTACACTTCTAGCTAGTTAAAGCTTTGCAGTATGATATAATATTTAGAGTCAGAGGATGTGAATTTAAATCCTGAATTTACTACTTACTATGTAGATGACTTTGGGCAAGTCTTAACCTCTTTGGGCCTTAGTTTCCTTAATCAAAAAAATGAGAATCAAACTAGGTGAAGTCTAAGGTCCATTCTAACTCTTTTAATGACCGTAGACACTTGAAAGGCTTTGCAATTCCTTTGTAGTGGTGAATCTCTTTTATGGGAGTAGCAGAGGTACTACAACAGCTTGATTCAATATATCTAATTACAGAAGGAAGTAATTAGATGCAAGTGCCTCCGTTTTTGATGAGAGTAGAATTTGACAATCAAATGTAACCATGGATTTTAGGAGATATCACAGGAGAAAACCAGCCCTTCCTCCTTCCTGTCCATCCTTAGCTAATAATGATAATAATAACAGTAATATTTATATGGTCCTTTAAGGTTTATGAAGCACTTTACATATATTATCTCATTTGATCCTCACAATTGTTTAAGGTAGGGGCAATTATTATCCTCTTTTTACAGATGAGTCACTATCGAGTTCAAAGCTATCCTTTGAGATATAAATAGGACTTTTTTAGGGCCTGGGCTTTTCTGAAAAGAAAAATCTGTACCTGGAACCCATATTCTAAAACTGCTTACGCAATGTGGGGTATAGTCAGCGTCACTGAAAAATGATGGGGAAGTGTGTGCAAAGGAAATAGCGCTGGGACAGGAGCAGCAGTCCCCAAACTATTATTATCAGACAGTTTGGGATCTCTGCGATGAATAGATTTATCCCTCTGGGACCAGAATGACTTGAATTAGTTTGTTAGAGAAAGTGCTAACTGGGTCATATATATAAAAAAAAAAGTTGTTGAAAATCAGAATTTACAACACATCACAAGTAAAAAATAAGAAAATCAACATTCCTCTGCCTGCTTGCCCTTCTCTTTCCCCTCTAATAATTATCCTTCCTTCTTCTGGCCCAAAAGACAGGCCATGAACAGCCCAGTTGGATTTTATGGGACAGGGCAATTTTATAGAGTGTCATGACATTTCTAAGGGCACCCTAGGAATCCTATAGCAATAGGCTTCCCTTGCTTCAGCCATGGGGTTCTTCCTGCCATCAGCTAATTGCCTATTGTCCATTCTCCACTCCATTCAAGGAGGGTCCTAGATGGCAGAAAGAAGATAGCATGGTAACACTGGCAGGGTCCTGAGAGACCTTCTAGCCCATCTCTTTTATAGAGGAGGAAGGAGCCCCAGAAAAAAAAGAGACAGCTTACTCACTGGGTTAGGAGAAAAGAACAATGGAATGGGATACCAGGAGGACTGGGTCTGACTGAACAAACCATTCAGACCTCAGTGAGGCTTAGTTTCCTCACCTATAAAAGAGGAATGGGTATATTCACACTGCACACTGCCTGTCTCATAATGTCATGAAAAAGTGTTTTGTGGGGGCAGCTGGGTAGCTCAGTGAATTGAGAGTCAGGCCTATGGACGAGAGGTCCTAGGTTCAAATCCGGCCTCAGACACTTCCCAGCTGTGTGACCCTGGGCAAGTCACTTAACCCCCATTGCCCACCCTTACCAGTCTTCCACCTAAGAGCCAATACACAGAAGTTTAAAAAAAAAGTATTTTATAAACCTTAAAGTGTCATAAAAATCTGAGATATTATACTTTGAACTTGAGTCTCTGACCTTGTGATTGTTTCCTTCCTTACCACACTATATTTTATCCCTATTCCTATTAGGAAATTGATTTATTCCTCAGTCTTTTGCTATTAGTTCCTCTCTTTTTTTGTAACTGCCTGACTTTCTGTCAATATTTCTTTTTTTCCTCCAGGTCAAACTTCCTGTTTATAGCAATCTCTTTCTCTGGGTCAATTTCTTGGTCTCTGACAATCTCTGTTTTTGTCTCTCATTTTTTTCCCTATTTGTTTGGATCAGATTCTTGGTTTGTCTGTCTGTTTCTCTCTCTGTGTGTCTCTGTCTGTCTTTTTCTCTGTCTCTCTGTCAGTCTATGTGTCTGTCTTTCTGCCTCTCTTTCCCTGCTCCCCTTCTCTCTTACAAATAGTCATACTTTTTGAAAGTGAGTAATCTTTCTCCATCATAGGTCTCCCTCCCCAACCCTGTCTATGGATCAGGGAATAGGTGGTCAGGACACACTAAGCATCTTTTGGGTCCTAATTCATGAAGATTATTTCTCAACCATTTCATATGTCTTAATAGGGGCATCAACCTGGATTGGGGATGGGTTAGGATCGAGTCATTAGCTACATAGCTGAGGTTAGTTCTTAAGGTAGATTCATTGAAAGGGTTATATTACTCACCTCCACTAGTCCCTATAGACAAAGGAAACATGTCTACCTGTATAGTCTTTCTTCTAAGTCTTATCCCCAAAGGGGAGAATATAGCACAATAGATTTTAATACTCTTAAGTCCAGTTTATTTTCAGGAAATCTTTTCTATATATTTCTCTTATAGGTGTTCCCTCTCTTGTCCTAAATAAATACTTTCCTGTATTATTTAATGAATATACTTTGGTTAATTATCTATGAATATATTATTTCAAAAGCTTATTCAAATATTACCTATTTCAAGTTTTAATTCCTTAATATAGTTTTTTCTGACCTCTCTAGCTTATATTGTGGATCTCTCCCTCTTCTGAACCCCTCAAGAAATTGGTACTGTGAATTTAACTCCCTGCATACATTACTGAGGGTATTGTTAGCTATATGTATGCTCTGTAATATTAGGCATGTACATGACCTATTTTTCTTCAGCTAGTCTGTAAGCACTTGCAGTCTGGCATGGTTTTGCTATATCGTCTCTCTAAGAGTCCTTCAGCATAGAGCAAGTGCCTAAAGCTTCTCTGCAAAGGAAATAAAAAATATGCCCAGGCATATAATCAGTTTTTCTCTGATTAGAAAAGCTGAAAGACAGCTTAAGGAAAGATATGCCTAGGAGAACACTTGCTTTCCAAGAAGAGAGGGCACAAGGTTTGATTTAAAGACATTCCTATTGCTTTGATTGCTGGGAAATAAGACAATCATACTTAAAAAATGATTCTAGGATCTCTATTACTGAAGTGAATAGAAGCCCAAAAGATTACAATGGATTCAAATGCAAATTCATAATGGAGCTGAAGGAGAACCACACTAGAACTGGGTGCCCTGGGGTATAGTCCTAGTTCTACCGCTAAATTACATTGACCCTGAGCCTCACTTTCCACACATGTAAAATTATCAAGTTGGATCTTTAGGATCACTTCCTACCCTAACATTTCATGTTCTAAGTCTTTGCCATCTTTATTCCATTTTATATTCTAAGATCCTTTCTAGCTCCAACATTAGATCCTAAATTCCCTTTCAGTCTTTAAATTCAGTGTTCTCGAATTCCTTTCAGTTCCAACGTTATGTGTTCTTACCTTATATGTTCTAAGGTCTCTTTCAGCTTTAACTTTCTAAGACTTCTATCAACTCAAACTCTATGCCAAGAATATCTTTCAGAATTATTTTCAGCTATATATTTCATGATTACTCTCTATCTTCCTCTCTGATTTTATTAGCTGGTATAGACATATATACACATGTATGTATTCATGCATGCATTATATAGGCAATGGCTCAGGAATTAAGCTATACTAGAATATTTGAGGACATTATTCTATTTGGATATATAGATCCCAAGCTAGAAGTTCTTTCTCAATAACTTCCTGGTTATTTACATTGTTACTTACAATATCTGGGGGCCATTAATAAAATATCATTGCCTATGACATTACATGTAACCAACAAAAAGAGGACTTCTTAAGGATTGCTTCAATTTTCTCACTGTGGCTATTGATGTATGAGGACATAAATTAATGATTTATTTCACCATTGATTAATAACCTATATAAAGAGTATTAGAGAGTCTCAATGCAGAGAAAACAACAGCTTCAGAAGTAAAAATATATGACATTTGTTCACTGATTAGAGTTTAACCTTATTTGGGATTGGCCACCATCTTTAACCAAGCTAGAGAGTTTAAAATGATTTATACAAATGAATTACATCTAGCTTGAGTTCTTGACTCTTGAAAACTTAAGGGGGTGGGTGGCTTGATGGCTCAGTGGATTGAGAGTCAGACCTACAGTTGAGAGGTCCTGGGTTCAAATCTGGACTCAGATATTTCCTAGCTATGTGATCTTGAGCAAATCACTTAACCTCCATTGCCTGGCCCTTACTGCTCTTCTACCTTGGAACGATACACAATATTGATTCTAAGACAGAAAGTAAGGATTAAAAAAAGAAAAAGAAAAAACTGACAATGAAGATGATTTTGAAGAAACTTTCAGTCCTTTATTCTGAATAGCTATATAATAGCCAGCCATTTGTCCATCATGTGGTGCCCAATAAAATCAGGGTATTTTAAAAATCTCAGAATTACGTCAATAGCATCCCAAAATAATGTGGTATGAAATAAGTTACGATGACTATCCCTTTGGTTTGCTTAATATTAAAGAAATATATTTTGGATGAGTTCTTTATAAGAATCATGCTTTGGACTCGTAGTTTGCAACTTTTCTTTCTAGGCTTTCCTCTATTATTTATAATACTTGGCTCTCTCTATATGAGTTCCCTCCCCACAAAATCACTTCAAATCTATTTTGTAAGTAGCTATGTATGTACACGTTGTCTTTCCTTACTAGATTGTAAATGTCTCAAGATCAAGGACTATCTAATTTTATTTGTCTTTGTTATTTCGGCTACAATCACACTGTGTTGTGACATACAGTAGGAGCTTCTTAAATACTTGTAGATTTTATAATTCCATAAAAATAATAGTTGTGGTGGTAGTAGTAGATCACAATTATTTAGCATCCTAGGGTTTATAAAACCCTTTCTTTAAAGCCCTATAAAGTAGGTAAGGCAAATATTTCTTCTCCCTAGAGGGGGTTTCTCTTCAGGTATGCCTGGGACTTGAGGACACTCTAAGGTCTCTTCCCATTCTGAGATTCTACAATTCCTTTTTTGTAGGTGAGAGGATGGAGGCTTCAAGAGACTAAATGATTTGATTATGCTTACCTAGCTGCTAAGTGTTGGACACTCAATGCCTTTGATTGAAATGAAATAGGAAGAACTCTGTATTTGGAGTCAGGAGATTCTAGTTATAGTCCTGGCTTTCAAACAAATAAATGATGTGGCATTTTGTTTTTAGTCTCCAACCTTCAGTTCCAAGTTTGTAAAATGAGGAACTTGGACCAAGCAATCCTTAAGGTTCTTTTTTCAGCCTGAATATTCCTAGATTCTACCATTACGTATTTCAAGAACTTTCCTGACTAACATTCTCTGTTCTAAGAAGAGGGAAACTAAAGTCATTGTGGTAAAGTTATTTGAGGCCTCAAATTGAATTGTACTGGTACTTAGTATATAGTAGAACTTCCACTACCCCCAGTGATCACTGTAACATTTTGAGGAAGTTCTGAGAGAATATTCCACTTACTTTGTTGTTGAGAAGCACTTTTTTGGTGATGGTGGGGGATTGGGCATGGATGGGGTTGGTGGAGCTTTCAGGATAGGCCTGAAAGGGAACCTTCCAAAAAGTGCTTGACATGCTAGAATTCATCAGGATGAACCAAAATTAGAGCATTCACTTAAAGCCTTCTGTCTACCTCAACTCTCAAGGAAGTCTCTGCCTGTCTTTATTAGTGTGATTATGGGCTTATTACTTCTCTATTAGTTTCCTATCTATAAAGCAGAGAAAATAATGATACCTGCACAGTCTCCCTCTCAGGTTTGTTGTGAAGAAAAATACCTTAATGTGTCAGAGAAATGGGAGCAATTAGTATTTTTACCCCTGACAATTCATTCTTGGCCTGCCTCTTTAAAAGAGGAATCAACTTTTATATTTAACAGTTGGACCATTTAGGTGGGACTCATTTTGAACCTGAGAGTCAAGTCTTTGGAATAGAAGACAAGGATGATTCTGATATCGGGTTGACTGCACTCGTTGCTTCCTGCCATGATATGAGTCTTATGTCTGGACCTTTAAAAAAAGCTAACTTTCAACTTTATCTCCACCATGCACTCGTAGCCTTCTGCAGGCTCCTCTTTCTTCACTCTCTGAAACGTTTGAGGAACTACCCGAAAAAGTACACCCCTGCCAATAAACAATTCAGCCAGAATCTGGTTCCTCTTTTCTCTTCTGAGTTGTTCCTGCTTATCTTAAGTAATTTATTGGGTTTTTCAAAAAATACCTCCAGAAAGAACAAAATACAACACAACAAAACAAAAGTTAAGACAGGAAGGAGGGGAGGTTGCCATTGACTTACCTTCCTCTGAACTACTAAGACCATTATAGTCGCCAGAGTAAAGATGAGACACAGAACCAGGGTGGCTGTGGTGAAATAATAGTAAGTCCGGCTAGTGGCCCTGAGCTGCCTTGTGTCTGTACCTTCAGACACATTCATGGCTGCCTCAAGAGAAGCATTCGGTTGGAGGGACGTTTGCCGTGGTACAGAGGACATTCTTTATATATCCCCCCTCCACCTCACACCTTATCACCCTTGATCTGATGAGACTCACAGGCCATCTCTGTTCCAAGCAGGATTTTCCCCCTTCATCCTGGATCATGTGACCTGGAAAAAAATCTTCACTGTTTGTCGGATGAAGAAAGACTCCTCTGGGGGCGTGAAGTGAAAGGCAGCAGGCGATGGGAGAAAGAGATGCATTTTCTTGCCAGGGATTTTGTTGCTGGTTGTCCTGTGAGCTACATCGAAGGGGTCTGATGTCAGAAGGCGAGTGGGAAGAGACCTCACCCCCGGCTCTCTTTGTGTGTGCACTTGTGTGGAATGACTTATGTTTCACTTACAGTCACCTCACTGGTGGTGGCAGCTCAGTGCTTTAGCTAGTGCTTTCTTCTTCTTCTTGGGGGTCATTTCTTCACGAAGTTCTCCACTTAAAAGAATGACTAGAGACCCTGGTTCTCTTTTGGAGTCAGGAAGACTGGATTTCACAGTGGAGAGGCTCTCGGGCAAATTATTTCCCAAACGAAGGGGTAGGATGGGATGTCTCTAAGGTTCCTCTGAGATAAAAAATTTGTTATCCTATAGATTAACCAAATCAGTTTTCATAGCATTAATACCTGTGATTAGCATCCCCTTCTCTCTCTTCCCCCCTATATCTATCATCTAATATCTATCTATCCCTATATGTGTATATAATATGTATATGTATATAAAATATAAAGAGCTTGCTAGATAGATCTATTTCTGTATACACTGTGTATACTGATATAGAAAATTAGAGGATTTGCTAGCTAGATCTATCTTTTTATTTATCTATATACATGTGTATATACATATAGAAAGCTGGAGGGCTTGCTAAGTAGATCTATCATTTATCTATCTGTGTATCTGTGTATCTTTATATCTGTGTATCTATGTATGTATGTATCTATCTATCTTTCTGTCGGTCTATCTTGTCTATCTATCTCTCTGCCTATCAGACTGTCTATCTATCTATCTACCTATCCACCCATCTCTCTCTCTCTATATATATACACATATATATATATATATACATATATATATATGTGTGTGTATATCTCTCTCTCTATAAATATGTGTAGGGTCTCTTTATTAAAAGGCAGTTAGGCATTGTGGAAAAGAGTCTTGAATCTGGAGTGAGAAGACCTGGGTTTTAATCACACCTCCGTTATTTACTACTTGTGTGATGTTGCATAAATCACTGAACTTCTCTCAGCCTCAGTATCCTCAGCTGAAAAATGAAAGGACTTGACTACATACCCTTTAATGTCCCTTTCAGTTTCAAATCTATGAAAGGAACAGGAAAAATTCTTCTGAGCTTTTTGGATGGATGGTTAGGGTTATCCTGTGTCCAGGGTTACTCGACTGAATCAGAAGACATGAGTTTTAGGTCTGGCTCAGTCACTGATTCATTATGAATCAATCCCTTTCCTTCTTTGGGTGGGACTTAATTTCACAATCATAAAATGTGGATATTGAATTCAGCTAAATCCAATATTCATTCTAGTTCTGAAAATCTATTAAAGAATTCTAAAAGAATCTTGTGGGTTAGGTTAAATATACTATTCTAGAATAGTATCTACAAATATTATTGACCAATAGACTATCTGACTAATCACCAAAATAATTTATTTGGGTCTATTAAATCTCCAAAGAGATATGACTATCAACCAGATTAAGCAGTAATATTATCACATTTTCTTTACTAACAAGTCCTATGGATACTATTTGCTACTTACCTCACTGGCATGTCAAAGGGAACAACATGACTGGACAAGAAGCTCACATATTAACTAATCACACATTTTCCTGTAGAGAAAATGCCTATGTTCCAATTTTTAACAATCAATAAACTTTCACCAGATGATAATGAAATAGCCCAAATAGTTCAATCAGCAGGGCATGATTTACTCAGCTATAATGCAGGGATTGTTAACCATTTTGGGGACCTGGACCTTCCTCTTTGGTAGGCTGATGAAACCTATGGACCCCTTCTTAGAATAAATTTTTTTAATATATGAAGTAAATTATATAAGATTACAAAGGAAACCAATTATATTGAAATGCAATTATCAAATTTAAAAAAAAAACCATTCAACTCAAGTTTATGGGCTTCAGGTCCGTAATACCTGATACTTATATGGAATTGATAAAAGATTGAATTCCTCAGGAAGAATGTCTCTCTGTCTAACTCAGACTGTTCTAGAAGCTTATTGTTTATATTCCTTCCTTCCTTACTGATGTAGACAAAATTTTTTGACATATTCTACATTTTGACATAATATGAAAGGATATCCAAAATACTTTGAAAATAAATTCGCAGCAGTTAAAGTCACATTATTTGAGGTCTGGGATTGCATTTTCCCACATTGTGTTGTCAAGATTCGAATGCACATGGGGCAATTTTTTTTATTTTGAAGAAATTTTTAGGTCAGATAGTCTTTAGGTCTAAGACAGATTTGGAAAGCTGGCTTTGGATTTTTTCTGAATCACTTAATTGAGATTCTTTGAATTTTTCTATTCCCATAATTGTATTTAGAATCAGAATTATTGTCTAATTCCAAATGTGGCTTAGTTTGCACTGTTCTCTGTGTCAGAAACATCCTTTCTTTTCCTCTTCACCTAGTGAATTCATTCCTAACTTGTAGAGGGCAACTCAAATGCCCCATTCTTCATGAAGCTTATTGATTTCCATCCTCTTTCATGACCATTCTCCCCAATATCTTGTATTTCTCTTGCATCTTTTTCCTGTAATTTTTTGCATGATACTCACCTACTTATATGTATTATCTCCTTGCTATGCTGTAGAGTCTATAAAGTCAGGATAGTGAGCATATTTTATTTTTTCTAAACTTTTATCATTTTATTTATTTTTTTCTATATTTTTTCTTCTGTCTTAGAAATAGTTACCCCACATGAGCACATTTTCTCTAAACCTTTTCTGCTAATGCTGAGCACATAGTAGATGAACACACAGTACAGTTCCTTATAGGTACTTAATAGAAGCTTATTAAATGAATAATTCTACAATAATAAAGTATTATTATTATTATTATTATTATTAATAGCCTAGCCAGGCCGAGTCAAAAAGCACTTGATAAACACCTACTATATGCTGGTTACTGTGCTAAGTTCTGGTAGTACAAAAAAAAGGCAAAGGCTAGTCCCTGCTCTCAAAATGTTCACATTCTAATGGTGGTGAGAACATGCCAAAAAACTATAAGAGGCAGCTAGGCATTTAGATAGGGCACCAGGCCTGGATATAGGAGGTCCTGGGTTCAAATGTGACCTCAGGCACTTCATAGCTGTGTAACCCTGGGCAAGTCACTTAACCCTGATTGTCCAGCCCTTACCATTCTTCTGTCTTGGAATAGATAGTTAGTATCAATTTTAAGAGAGAAGAGAAGGTTTTTTAAAAATCATGTACAAATGAAAAATATGTAGGATAAACTGGAAGGAATATCAGAGGAAAGATATCAAGATTAAGGAAAGAGAAAGGCTTCTTGAAGAAAGTGGGAGTGAGATTTGAAGGATGCCAAGGAAATCAGGAAGTGGAGATGAGAAGTGAGTTCCAACCACTGGAGTTTATTTAAATTTTATTTTGTTATAAATTTAGAGTTTATTTAGGTTTGATTTTAAAAATTCATCAGGAAGAAAATTGCAAGGAGGGGTGACGTCCATGGATCCTAGGGGTCCTCCTGGGTGCCTGAGGACCTTCCCACTCCTGACCCTTCTCCCACTAAGAAAGATGTTGTATAGATAGAAACAAAAGGACATGGTAAATAAATTTTGGGGAGGCAAGAAGAGTGCAGAATTAAAGATGCTATCTCAGTTGTTAGCTTGGTTGACTGGGAGAATGGTGGTAACCTCAGTAGTGATGGGGAAATTAGAAGGAGGTGAGAGATTTTAGGGAAAGGATGAAGAATTCTGTTTTGGACATGTTGATTTTAAGATGTTTGTCAAATATCCAGTTTGAGATGTCCAGTGGACAGCTGGAGATGTGAGGCTAAAAATCAGAAGAGAAGTTAGGATTAGATAAGATTTGAGAATCATCATTTGCTTAGAGTTGATAATTGCATCCATGGGAGCTTATAAGATAACCAACTGAAATAATCCACTTAGAAGAGAAGAGAAGAGAAGGGACTCCAGGATAGATGCTCATGGTAAATGGGATTCATCAAGGACAGAGAAGGCAGATAGGTGGAAAGAGAAACAAACAGAGAGGAGAGAGTTTCAAGGAGAAAAGGGTAATCGGTCCAAAAGCTACAGAGAAGTCAAAAATAATGAAGATTGAGAAAAGGCTATTATATTTGGCAATTGATTAATTATATCTTTCTAACTGGCCTCTATGTTTCCATTATCTTCCCACTCCAATCCATCCTCCACTTATTTGCCCAACATGATTTTCCTGAAGTATTTGACTGCATTGCCCTCTCACCCAATGAACCTTAGTGGTTCCCTGTAATATCTAGGATCAATTATAAAATTCTTTGCTATTTTATACTCTCCATCACCTAGACCCTTTCTTTCTGCCTTTCTTGTCTTTCTTATATTTTATTCTTTTCCATGAACTCTATGATACAACTATACTGAGCGTCTTGCTATTTTGCAAATGTCACTCCACCTCCCATCTCCATGTTGTTCTCTATTCATGGAATACCCTCTCTTTGCCTCCTACTTTCTGTGGCTTCCATAAACACTTAGCTCAAGTCCTTCCTTCTGCAAGAGGCCTCTCCCAATTTCCTTAGCTCTTAGTGACTTCCTTTCAGAGATTACCATCCAACTGCACTGTATATGGGGCGATTAGGTGGTATAGTGGATTGAGAGTCAGGCTTAGAGTCAGGAAGATCTGAGTTGAAATCTAGCCTCAGATACTTCTTAGCTGTGTGACCCTGGGCAAGTCACTCACCCCTGTTTGCCTTAGTATTTTTGCCAAGAACACGCTAAAATGGGGTACCAAAGAGTTGGACACGCCTGAACAAAAACATCTTGCATATAACTTGTTATTTACATTTTATTTCCCCTATTAGAATGTGAGATCAATCCCTAATCCTTTAACAATGGCTTAATATATGCACATTGACTGACCAATATTTATACAGTGCTTTTTAGGTTTGCAAAATATTGCATGTATGGTTCTCACAACAACCCTGTAAGGCAGGGTCTCTTATTATCTCTGTTTTTCAGATGTGGAAGCCAGAGGTTAAGTGACTTTCACACAACTAATGTCTGAAATGGTATTTAAGACTCCTCATGTCTGCCTTGCAGTAGTTCTGAGACCACAGGATAGCTAAGGCCTTAACTTAGCTTCTTGTGATCTGGTCCTTCAAGAAGTCTACTCTTCCCCTTCTCCAAGAACTGAATTCATCTTAAGGCTCACAACGAACAAATTTTTTTTCAAACCCTTGTACTTCGGTGTATTGTCTTATAGGTGGAAGATTGGTAAGGGTGGGCAATGGGGGTCAAGTGACTTGCCCAGGGTCACACAGCTGGGAAGTGGCTGAGGCCGGGTTTGAACCTAGGACCTCCTGTCTCTAGGCCTGACTCTCACTCCACTGAGCTACCCAGCTGCCCCTACAACAAACAAAATTGGAACTGACCTCAACATATGGAATGATCCAACCATCTCCTTCCTTAAAGTAGTTAGTTAAATTGCTATTATCCCCAGTTTATAGATGAGGCAACAGAGAACCATGGTTCTATTGCTTGTTCTTTTTTCCCTCTCCCCAACTGAAGGTCCCATTGAGTTCAGCTAGATATTGGAAGAAGTAGGGACATCACTTGGTTGCCTTGGCAAGTATATTGATTAGAGGACAGGCTGTGGGAGAATTCTTTTGGGGGTAGGTATGAGAGCTGGGTTTTGAAGAAGGCTGCATTCTCTTGAGAGAACTGCTGAGAACTCTTTACTATCTCAGCCTCTGTTGAAAATGGAAAACTTCTCATAGTTGAAATGGAAGATGTGGGTGTTGAGAAATAAAAAAGACTTTGCTAAAAGAGCAGATCTTCCTTGTACCCCTCCCTGGGGCCAGCAATGGAAAAAAATATTTTAGTTACTGTTACAGGTTTTGCATATAATATATAGTTGCAAGGGGGGGTGTGACTAGAGGGCATATAGGAAAACAGAACTGTGTTCTTACTAAAAAATATTCAGAGCAACTGAGATATTCAGGATGGCCTAGTTCTTTACCACTCATTAAACCAGGTGGCACAGTTTTATTATGCCACTCCCTTCCTCAAGAACATTCATTGATTCCCTATTTTTCGTCCCCCAAATCATGTCTGTGTTTTTCCTTCTTTTTAGGCTTCTGGGGAGAGGAACATCTTCTGTTCTATTTGGTCACTTATTCATGAAAATTTAGATGGAAGAAAGAGGTCACTTAATACTAGACATCGTTTTATAGATGATCAAATAGATACCCAGAGAAGGGATTTTTTTCCAACCAGTAAAGAATGCTAATGTTAGAACTAGGCCCTTGATCCAAGCCTCATCTTTAGTATTTCACTAATGTAGTATACTCCTTACAGATTCTATACAATCACTCATGTTTCTCCCTGTCCTCTCCCCAGACCTTGTGCCATTATCTAATTTATAACCATCCTGTAAGATGTCATTCACATCTCATATCACCTCCATGAAACAAGCCTTCCTTGATCACTTTGGTCTTTTGTACCTCCTTCTCTAAAATACAGTACTTATGAGTCTTGGCACACAATTTAACAATTACTTACATTCCACCTTATTTGCTATACAAATTGTCCCATGTGCTTGAGTTTGGTCTTCCCAACTAGCTTGTGAGCTCCTTGAGGACCTAATCAATTCTTTTGTATCTCCCACAATGCTTAGTACATGAATGAAATTCAGTAAATGCATGACTGTTTGGAACTCTTTTATGAGAAGTGGTAGTCCTATGGATATTTTTTTTTTCTTTCAGAAAAAGCAGGAGACCTGGATAGGCCCACATTTCCCTTCCTCCTTCTCCCAATTCCTTTTTTCCAAATCTCTTTATGTGTTGACTGTTGCATTAGCTTCTTTTCTTTCCATTTTCCAAGAATGCACCTTGGAGCAGCCACCTATATGTAGCATGGGGAACAGCAGGGATTAGAATCTGCTTGTCAGCTCCTGAAAGAGAGAATACCTTTCTGAATCAGCAAAAAATAAATAAATAAATAAATTTTGCGTAGTCATCACTTAATTGGATTCTCTCCCAGGTCCTTTGGAGGGTTCTACAAGTTGGTTAGGGGGCAGCTGTCTCTCTGTAGAGAAGCAGGAATTCTCCTTTCTTCCCTGAAGTAGGAACTTGTGAGACATCTGACACATGTACCACAGATTCATAGATCATAGAACTGGGAGGGACACAGAAAATTTATTGGTTCCATCTCCCTGTTATCAGGCGGGCAGGTATTGTTTCCCTCATTTTCCAGATGAAGGACCTGAATTCGAGTAGAGAAGTTAAGTGACTTCTTCAGATCACCTAGTTATGGTGGAAACAAGATTAGAAGCCAGATCCACCCCCCTTTTTTTTAGTGCAACGTTCTTCCTGCTATACCACTCAAATAGTCAAATGAATCTGTGCTCCTGCTTCAGTGGCTGCTATATCCAGTGATAAAAGTTGAAGCCTGTCACTTCTCCGTCCTTCATGACTCTTGCTTATATGCACCCATAAGGAGATCCACCAGAGGTTCTGGGAGTATTTTTTCACTTTCTCTTGACAACATGAAGATTCTAGGGTAATGCCCAAGTTACTATCAGTTTTCCCTCCTCACTGTGTGACTTGCCCATCTCCTTTTTTCAATCTTTCAAAGTATTTCTGCAAAGGATGATGACATCTTTCCTTCAGGTTCAGAGTTAGAGTTCTTTGTTTGTATGTCATGCTCTTTCTAAAGTAATGGATTGGGAATCAGTAGCTCTGCTGTTTCCCATGTGTGTGACCTTGGACAAGTTACTTCCTTCTCTGGATCTCTTAGGTTCTTTACACATATGACATTATTAAATTATATATGCCTTTAGGAAGACCTAGAGTGAGAAACCAATTGGGTTCTACTAATGGTACAGCTTACTAAGATGAATTCTAATTTCATGTTTTATTTATGGGTGCTAGATTTTAAGAAAGGTTTTTTCCCCCACTGGAATTAATGAGTTAGGGATTTTAAAAATCTCCAACATACCAATATCACAGACCCCACCAAGTCAATTATAATCTCTGAGCATTAATTTTCTATATATGTACAATATAGGCAATAATGATCCCTGTTTTTCCTACTTTGAATGTTCATAATGAGGAACAAATTAGATGGTAGATGTGGAAGGACTTTAAAAATCATAAAATACTATGCAAAAACAATGGTTATTATTAATGTGAGATGTTAATTTTGGATAGATAAACACAAGCCAGTCTCAACCAGTGAAATGTCTGAATTATTAAAAATTTTACAGTAAATACAACTTTATGGATTTTGGTTAACCCAGAAGCATTATTTGTGTGCCTATCCTGGTGTGAGCTAGTAGGTAGGAGATAAGAGAAACATCACACCTATTCTCCTCTTTCCTCTGACTTTAGGAGACTATATTAGGACACACATGGAATAATGAGAGGTTAAATTAGAATCAAGCTAAATGTTGAATTGAATTTTGCTTTATGATATTGACTTTATTCATTTGTTTGTTCATTCATTCATTCACTCATCCATTTATTCAATGAAGACTCATTCATCACCTACTATATGCAGAAAGCACTTTGGTATATGGAACTATAATGTTTAGATAGGATTATAAGTTCAAAAAAGAATTCAGAAAAGGAAGATATCAATGTATACTTTTAATAAAATGATCAATGTTACCTACTAGTTGAATGATTTGCCTTCAAAAACAGATAAGAATGTTTTGCATTGCTATTAGATAGCATGGTGGATAGAATGATGGGCTTCGAATCAGGAAGACCTCAGTTCAAATTCAATTTCAGACACTAGCTATGTGACAAGCCTCATAACCACTGTATGTCTTAGTTTTCTCAGCTGTAAAATGGCAATAGTACTAGGACCTAACACCTAGAGTTGTGAAGATCAAATGGAATACTATTTGTAAAGTACTAGCACAGTGGCTGGCATGTAACTATTTAATAAATACTTATTTTTTCTTCAAAATTAGCATATCATTCTCTAGTATAAAATGCCTACTTCTAATGCTCTTGAATGCTTTTTGCTTTCTTCAGGTCTCCAGGTCCTCAGAAAAGATTTATCTAGGGATCAGGAGACCCAGATTCTAGTCACTAATCTGCCAGTAGCTTGTGTGAGAAAGAGTAATTTTATAGCCTCATCTATAAAATAAAGATGTTGGGATGCAACTGTCTTACAGAGCCCTAGCATTCTATGCTATAAGTATGTTTTAACATTCCCTTCCCCCCTCCTCCACCGGTTTTTGGTTTTATCTTTATTTTATTTTAATAACAAATTTCCACATAAGTTTTCCAAAGTTATAAGATTCGTGTTATCTCCCTCCTTTCTTCCCTCTCCCCTTCCAGAGTTGACAAGAAATTCAGTCTGGATTATACATGTATTATCACACAAAACATATTTCATTTTTTAAGTGAATAATCTTAAAAAACCAAAACCCCAAAGTGATAAATCATATGTTTTCATCTGCATTTTTACTCCAACAGTTTTCTCTAGAAGTAGATGGCATTCTTTTCACAGGTCTCTCAGAATTGTCCTGGATCATTGTATCACTGTTAGTAGCAAAGTCTGACACATTTGATCATTTCATGATATTTCAGTTACTGTGTATAACATTCTCCTGGTTCTGCTTATTTCACTCTGCATCAGTTCACATAGGTTCTTTCCAATTCTTTATGAAATCATCCTGTTCACCATTCCTTATAGCACAACAGTATTCCATCACCATCACATACCACAACTTGTTCAGCCATTCCCCAATTGAGGGATATCCCTTTAGTTTCCAATTCTTTGCCACCACAAAAAACACAGCTATAAATATTTTTGTACAAACAGGTCCTTTACCTTTTTTTTTTCTTTTTTAATCTTTTTGGAATACAGACCTAGTCGTTGTGTTGCTGGATTAAAAGACATACATTCTTTTATAGCTTTTTGGGTATAATTCCAAATTGCCCTCTCTAATGGTTGAATCAATTCTACCAGCAATGTATTAGTGTCGCAATTTTGTCACATTCACACCAACATTTATCCTTTTCATTTACTGTCATATTGGCCAGTCCGATTGGTGTAAAGTGGTAAATCATAGTTGTTTTAATTTGTCTTTCTCTAAATAAGAGGGATTTAGAATATTTTTATATGATTATTGAGAGCTTTGGTTTCTTCATCTGAAAACTGCCTATTCATGTCTTTTTGACCATTTATCAATTGGGGAATGATTTGGATTTTTAGAAATTTGACTTATTTCTTATATATTTGAGAAATTAGATCTTTATCAGAGAAATTTGTTATAAAAATGTTCCCAGTTTGTTGCTTCCCTTCTAATTTTGGTTGCATTGATTTTGTTTGTGCAAACCCTTTTTATTTTAATATGATCAAAATTATTTATTTTATGTCTTTCAATGTTCTTTATCTCTTGTTTGGTCATAAATTCTTCCCTTCTCCATAAATCTAATAGGTAAAGTATTCTATATTCCCCTGATTAACTTATAATATCACTCTTTATGTTTAAATCATATCCCCATTTTGACCTTATCTTGGTATAGGGTGAGAGATATTAATCTAAATCTAATTTTTGCCATACTGTTTTCCTATTTTCCAAGCAATTTTTGTCAAATAGTGACTTCTGAGTTCTTATCCCAACAGCTGGAATCTTTGGGTTTATCAAACACTGGATTACTGAGATTATTTGCCCTTAATCTATTCTATTGATCCACCATTCTATTTTTAAAACAGTTCTAGATTGTTTTGATGATTACTGCTTTATAGTACAGTTTAAGTTCCGTTATTATTAGGTCACCATCCTTCACATTTTTTTTCATTAGTTCCCTTGATACTTGAGCTTTTGTTCTTCCAGATGAATTTTGTTATTATTTTTTCTAGTTCTATAAACTTTTTTTAGTAGTTTGATAGATATGGCACTGAATAAGTAAAGTAATTTAGGTAGGATTGTCATTTTTATTAAATTCGCTCATCCTACCCACAAGCAATTAATTTTCTTCCAATTGTTTAGATCTCATTTTATTTGTGTGAAAAGTGTTTTGTAATTATGTTCATAGAATTCCTGAATTTGTCTTGGCAAAGAGATTCCCAAGTATTTTATATTGTCTAGAGTGATTTTAAATGGAATTTCTCTTTCTAACTCTTGCTGTTGAATATTGTTGGAATTATATATAAATGATAATTTGTGTTGGTTTATTTTGTATCCTGCAATTTTGCTAAAGTTATTAATTATTTTAATTAGTTTTTAGTCAAATTTCTAAGATCCTCTAAGTATACCATTATATCATCTGCAAAGAGTGATAATTTAGTTGCCTCATTGACAGTTTTAATCCCTTCAATTTTTTTTCCCCTAATTGCTAAAGCTAGCATGTTTAGTACATAATAGTAGTGATAATGGGCATCCTTGCTTCACTCCTGATCTTATCCAGAAGGCTTCTTTCACCCATTGCAGATGATACTTGCTGATCATTTTAAATAAATACTAATTATTATGCCAAGGAAAGGCCTTTTTATTCTTATGCTTTCTAGGGTTTCCAGTAGGAATGAGTGTTATATTTTATCAAAGGCTTTCTCTGCACCTACTGAGATAATCATGTGACTTGCTAGTTTGATTATTGATACTGTCAATTATGCAGATAATTTTCCTAACATTAAACCAGGCTTGCATTCCTGGTATAAATCCCAGCTGGTCATAATAAATATATTCTCGAATTTTATGCTCTAAAATTTCTTTTATTTCTGTTGGCCATTTTAAGGACTGCAAGATTCTGCAAGTCTATTGTTTTGTGCTTTAAGATCTATTCCAGCTTACAAGTTCTTTTTGTCTAGGAGCCCATTCTAGGCATGTAAAGTAAAGAAAATTATTTAATCAAGAATGCTTGATTTTAATTGAAGTAGAGGATGGGGATAGAGGAGGCCTGATGGAAAAGTAGAGAGGGACCTAGCAAGTCTTCTCACATGCTGATCCAAAGCAATAGGAGAACAGATCTCAACTAATATTTATGTCTTCTTGATCACATTGGGTTGGGAGTTGAGTGAGTGATTTCCTGAGGTGACTTTTGCTTTTCCTGATGTTTAGCAAAATCAGGAAGTTAACTTTTTTTTTTTAAATGGGCTGAAGTTATTTTCTAAATTCTATGAAACTGGAGGCTGAATTATTTCTTGGTTTTTCAGCAAAAGTGTATCTTTGGTCTTGGGTAGCAAGGACCTTTTTGAGTCAAACCCTTCAGCCCTTCAGACATGAAACAGAACATATTTTATTATTGATTTTTAGTGGCTATCTGCATCAAAGCGTGTTTCATTATTTTGTTGTCAGTTGTCAGAGGGCAAGGAGGGAAAACAGATGAACCACAACTGTAGCTGTACTGATTATTTCTGTGTACTGATGATTCTTACTGGGAAAGGGAGGAAAAATCCTTGGTTTATCAGACTGCACTACCCCCAAGGCAGAAATAGTGGGCATAGTCAAAATCTACTCATGTTATGGGTGTATGAAATTTATGTGGCTGGGTGGCCAGTGAAGAAAGGAAATAAACCTAGACAGGAGTAAAGGTCAATAGCCCTTTTGCAAAAGAAGCCTTTACACATCTTTTTTGTTTTTATTATGAACTTAATCATTATCCAGTATAAATATTTCAATTTATAAAAAGCACAAAAGAGGATCACATATGAAACAATGAGTTTCTGTGTTATAGTTTTTAACTGTGTTAAACTGAACAAATTAGTATTAATATTGCTCTATTTGTGTCCTCTTCTGGATTTTATTTTGTACCTCCTATGTAATTATAAAATGTTTTATTGTTGATCTTTTCTGATTTTCATGCCTGTATTTCTGTTCCTGTTCTTCCTTATCTTCCTCTCCTAAGTCTCTGTCTGTCTGCATCTCTAACACACAAACACCTAAGCTCCAAGGGAAGCTCATCTTTATAGCAAATAATTGTAGTCATCCAAAAGAAATCAACTCCCTCAATCATGTCTGAAAATGATGCCCCTCTTGTCCATCATCCCTCTGCCAAGATGATTTATCATAAGTTTTTTGAAGTCATGATTGGTTACTGCATTGATTAGAAATTTGAAGTCTCTCAAAATTGTTTTCATTTACATTATTGTGGTTCTATGTAAATTGTTTAATTAATTCTGTTCATTTTACTCTCCATTAGTTTATGCAAGTCTCAATTTTCTCTGTCTTCTTCATATTTATCAAATAAACACATTCTCAATAAAGTAAACAATCAACAAGTATTTTTTATTCAAAGATATTTTATTTTCCCACTTACATGTAATAATAAGTTTCTTTTCTTTTTTAAAATTAAATTTTATGTTCATTGCCATGCAAAACACTTCCATAAATAATAATTTTCAACATACATTTTCCAAAATTGTAAGATCCAAACCATTTCCTTCCCTCCCTTCCTTTCTCTCACTCAGAGACGGTAAGAAATTTGATCTGGGCCAGACGTGTATTATGCAAAACCACTTCCATATTAGTCATTGTTGTAAGAGCACACTCATGCAAAACTGAAACCCCCAAATAAAGCCATAAATACACTGATGTGAAAGATATTATGCTTTGATCTGTATCCCTCCTAGTCCAACATTCTTTCTCTGGAAGTGGACAGCATTCCCCATTACAAGTTTTTCAGAATTGTCCCAGATCATTGGATTGCTAAGAATAGCCAAGTTTTTGGGGGCCACTGGGTGGCTCAGTGAATTGAGAATCAAGCCCAGAGATGGGAGGTCCTAGGTTCAAATTTGGCCTCAGACACTTCCAAGCTGTGTGACCCTGAACAAGTCACCTAACCCCCATTGCCTAACTTTTATCTCTCTTCTGCCTTGGAATCAGTACATAGTATTGATTCTAAGATGGAAGGTAAGTGTTTAAAAGAAGAAAAAGAAAAAAAGAGTAGCCAAGTTTTCATAGATCATCATCATATAATATTGCTCTTACTGTATCAACAAGTATTTATTAAGAACATATCATTTAGCAGCAATCCTAAGTGCTGGGCAAACAAAGACAAAAGGAAACAGTTCTTGCTTTCAAAAATGTACATAATATTAGAGGGGAAAGTGTGTACATACAATTCATAGCTACAGCTATATACTAGGTAAACACAAGGTAATATCAGATGGGTATTGTGAAGCTCTAGCAGTGGCAGAGAAGAAAAAGGTTTTCATGAACCAGGTATCTATCGAGTTCTATATGTTCAAGAATGCCTAGTACCTCTGGTGTCAGGGCTAACTGAAACCCTTTTACGGCTGCTCATCCAACTTTGGTGTCTGCCTTTCACCTAGCTCTCACCTGTGACTCCAACAAGTCATAGTAATTGCAAAAGCCATACCTTGGTAAACCATCTTGGCAGATGGGCTAAACCAGGTTAAGGATAATCAAGAGGACTCAAACCCACTGGTGATTTAGAGGGTCACATATCTCAAGCCTACGAAGACTTCCACCAGTAGAATGGACAAATGAGAACAGATGCTAAACCTGGTGCTTATGAGATCCATATTGCTGAGAGGGGTTCAAGCTGCAGAGATGGGTGTAAGCTGCAACACAGAATTCCATAGTGCCCCCCGGAACTCTGAGAGAGGGGGCAGTTAGAGGCAGTTGGAGTCCTGGTATAAAAAGGCAGGACACCTGGCTTTCAGGGTCTTGAGTCTGGATCTTGATCTGGGAGCTGTCTCTGCAAGCTGTGTGACTCTGAGCTGAGCCATTCAGTCTCTGACAGCCAAACCTGTTTTACTTTGGTTAGACCTTTCAACAATATCACTGTTTACCTTATTTTAACTATCTAGGTTTAGAAGAAGAATATTTATAGGGTTAGAGAGCAGATCAGCCATTCAAGATACATTTCCCCCTTTGGGGAGAGGGGCTGTTTTAGACATAACTGTTAGGTAGTTTTCCTTACCTATCAGCCCTAAGCCTTATTCCCCCTTCCCATTTCCTGATATCATTAAAACCTTATTAGCTAGGAACAGTGTTTGGATATTGATAATTTGGGAAATATACTCACATCCTCCATAAGCCAAATTCCTCTTACTGGAGTCCCTGAAGTTAATCCTAATATCTGAGCCAGTGAGCTTTAAGACAGCAAGCTTCGCCAATTCTATCCTGTGGGGAAATAATTTAGAGAAAGATATAATCATAAGGAGTTTAGCCTTTCCCACTTACCATCTAGGCCCAGTAGGTTTCAAGCCAGATTGTCCACCATTACCAAACTGTTAAATGACTCCAACTGCTTGGTGGGAGGAGGGAGTTGAAGGATCACTTCCATAAGCTCCTGCCCCTCCCTTCCTACTAGCCTGCTTGTGTGCGTGTGTCTCTCCAAAGACCTTGGGATTACGGAGACTACATTGCTACTGACCCCTGTCATCCTATAGTTTCCCTGATCTTACATGCTGTGGAGCACTTAGAGATTGGTCAGACATCAGAGGACCATAGTTGCCATTTTTTTTAAACCCTTGTACTTCGGTGTATTGTCTCATAGGTGGAAGATTGGTAAGGGTGGACAATGGGGGTCAAGTGACTTGCCCAGGATCACACAGCTGGGAAGTGGCTGAGGCCGGGTTTGAACCTAGGACCTCCTGTCTCTAGGCCTGACTCTCACTCCACTGAGCTACCCAGCTGCCCCCTTGCCATTTTGACTTTTGTCTTGTCACTGGACTTTAGTGACTCTGGAAGAGAGAGTGAGGTTAATAACTTTGTGCCATTTTGCCTCACTTGAGTCCACTTCACACTCGAGTCATGACATTACACATTGGTTGTCTTCAAAACAAAGGATGAACAACACATCTTTTGAGCAGAACCAAGAAGGAAACTCAGAATTTATTTTAATTCAATCATAACTCAGCTATGTGGAATGAATATATTGGAGGGTCTTGATATATCAATGTTTCACCCTCGTTAGCACTCAAATGAATAAATCAGGCTTTGATAGAAAGCAGACAGATCAGGAATTATTTGAGAGGTAGCAGGGAAGGGAAGAGAAAAATAACACTGCCCTCAAGTTGAGTTTTCAGGACAAAATGCTCCTCCCAGTCTACATGTAAGAACAAACTTTTTATAATAATATTGGTGCAAGATTCACTCTCCTCACCAAGTCATCCAACCCCAAGGGGGGGGGCACTGTGACACTTACAATCTTGAGCATGTGATTTTCAACCTTATATAACCCCAACCCTACTTGATCAAAAACCCATGACTATCCTGCAATTTTCAACCTGGGACAGCAAAGATATATTTTTAAAAAAATAATTTTTATTTTTTATAAAAGTTATCATGGTTACATGATTCATGCTCTTACTCTCCCCTTCACCCCCAACTTCTCCCCTCCCATAGCTGATGCGCATTTCCCACTGGTTTTAACATGTGTCATCCATCAAGACTTATTTCCATATTATTGATAGTTGCATTGGTGTGGTAGTTTCG
>NC_058131.1:331611499-331618967 GCF_016433145.1 Gracilinanus agilis | reverse complement strand
CCACCAATGTTCCCCCCCCATAGCCGATGCGCATTTCCACTGGTTTTAACATGTGTCATTGATCAAGACCTATTTCCAAATTGGTGTGGTAGATTCGAGTCTACATCCCCAATCATGTCCTCCTCAACCCATGTGTTCAAGCAGTTGCTTTTCTTCTGTGTTTCCACTCCTATAGTTCTTCCTCTGAATGTGTTCTTTTCCATAAATCCCTCAGAATTGTCCTGGGTCATTGCATTGCTGCCAGTACAGACATCCATTACATTCTATTTTACCACAGTGTATCTGTCTCTGTGTACAATGTTCTTCTGGCACTGCTCCTTTCACTCTGCATCAATTCTTGGAGGTCTTTCCAGTTCACCTGGGAATTCCTCCAGTTTATTATTCCTTTGAGTACAATAGTATTCCATCACCAGCATATACCACAATTTGTTCATCCATTCCCCTATTGAAGGGCATACTCTTGTTTCCCAGTTTTTTGCTACCACAAAAACCATGGCTATAAATATTTTCATACAAGTCTTTTTATCTATGATCTCTTTAGGGTACAAACCCAACAATGGTATGGCTGGATCAAAGGGCAGGCAATCTTTTATGGCCCTTTGAGCATGATTCCAAATTGCCAGGCAGAATGGCTGGATTAGTTCACAGCTCCACCAGCAATGCATTAATGTCCCAATTTTGCCACATCCCCTCCAACATTCATTACTCTCCCCTACTATCATTTTAGCCAATCTGCTAGGTGTGAGGTGATACCTCAGCATTGTTTTGATTTGCATTTCTCTAATTATTAGAGATTTACAACACTTTCTCATGTGCTTTTTGATACTTTTGATTTCTTTATCTGAAAATTGCCTATTCATGTCCCTTGCCCATTTATCGATTGGGGAATGGCTCGATTTTTTATACAATTGATTTAACTCCTTGTAAGTAAAGATACATTTGAAGAGGACAAGGACATGATATATTAGAATCCCCCTGTTCCTTACTCCTGCAGCTTATCTAGTCCCTTTCCCAGAACTGGCATCCTTCCTGAACTACAGATGAACTCCTTACTCAAATTTTTGAAAATAGGTTAGGAAAACTAAAAATTTTATGGGGGGATAGTTTTATTCTTAGCCCCTAGCTCTTTCTGGGGCCCTGGAAATTGAGGTTACAAGACAAATATTACCCTGAGAATTATATACTTAATCTCATCCCACACAAAAGCCTTGCACATAGGGGAGGTTAAATAAATATTTTTGGAATGAATAGCATAGTTCAGTACTAGAAAAGATCTTAGTGTACAGTATTTTGTATGTTGTAACTGAAAGAGACCTTAGAACATAAAATGAAAGAGTTGGAAGATTTCTGATATCATAAAATTTTAGGATTGTAGATTTATAAATGGTTAGAGCTAGTTAGAAAGGTCTTAGAAGATTGTCTGTGCTCTTCACTCTATCAATAAAGAAGCTAAGGCCCAAATAAATGTGATTTTTTTTAAGGTCATGATTATTGGTTAAGTCATTGAGCTCTAAGATGTATATTCCTGGACACTCTTTTTTGTATTGGGCCATAGATACAAGTGAATGACTAAAAAGGAATTTTGAATTATGGGTCTAAATAGATGTGCATGATTATTTGAGACTATAATTAACTTGGTTGTATAATTCATTGTACTACATTCTTAGAAGTAAAGAAAGAAGTTTCCTTTCCTTGAACAAAGTCTCTACCTCTTCTAATCCTATAAATCAACATTATTCTTGGAGTAATATGGTTTTAAAAAATGAACTCTATTTAATCAAGGTTAAATAATTTTTGATATACATCTTGGGCAGCTAAATGGTACAGTGGTTAGAATGTTGGGCTAGGAGTCAGGAAGACTCATTCTTCTGAGTTCAAATGTGGCCCCAGCTATTTACTAGCTATATATCCTTGGGCAAGTCACTTAACCCTCTTTGCCTCAGTTTCCTAAACTGTAAAATAAACAGGAGAATGAAATGCAAACTATTATAGTATCTTTACCAAGAAAATCCCAAATGGGGTCAAGAAGAGTGGCACATGACTGAAAATGACTGATACGTCTTAAAACTCTCATCAGACATGTTTGCTACCTTGTGAGTCAGTAAACATTTATTAAATATCTACAATATGCCAAGCATTGTGCTAATTATGCAAAAAGTAAAAACAATTACAAATTTCCTGCTCTCTAGGAGCTCATAGTCTAATAAGGGAGACAATATGCAAACAAAGATGTTTATAAACAAGAATGTAGTATAAATTTGAAAAAATCAATAGATAGAATGTATCACAATCAGGAGGACCTGGGAAAAGCTTCCTGGATATAATGGACTTTTAGCTGGGATTTGAAGGAAGACAGAGAAGCCATTGGCAAGAGATGAAGAAGGAGATTATTCCAGATATGAGGAATAGCCAGTAAAAGGAACTGGAGGTGGGACATGGAGTATCCTGTGAGAGAAACAATAAGGATGTTAGAATCACTGAATCACAGTGATCACTGGGCATGGGGGCTGGGGATCACAACAACAATAATAATGATAAGAACATCAATCATAATAGCTAACATTTATGAAGTATTTATTATGTGCCAGGCACTGTTCTAAGTACTTTAAAATTATTATCTCATTTGATTCTCACATTAGCCCTGCAACATAAGGGTTATTATTACCCACATTTTATAGATAAGGAAACTGAAGCAAACAGGGTTAAATAATTTGCCCAGAAAAAAGACTGACCAAAAAAAACTTGTCCTAAATTCTTAGGTTTTTAATTCATTTCAGCATAATTCAAGAAGCATATATTAAGTGTTTAAAACACACCAGGCACTAAACTAGGCACACTCAACTCCATGTTTTTTCATAGGTTCTCTCTCTGTCTATCTCTATCTTCCCCTATTCTCTCTCCCTCTTTCTCCCTTTTGCTCTCTCTCTCTCTCTCCCTCCCTCCCTCTCTCCCTATCTTCTCTCTCTGTAGCTCTCTTTCTCATCACATAGTTAACTGAATATATTCAAAATAAAAGAAAGGAAAAGTAATTGTTATCCAATGTAGAGACATCTGCCTGCAGGTGTCTTCTAAACATCTTTTAATTCCTTCCAGATCTTTGGGATAACAGAGGAATGAATTCCTAGAACTCCTCCACCGTAACTTATAGAAAGAAATAATTGGAGTATGCTAGTATGGCTGATACCCCATCTTTAGATTAGAGACTATACTGAGAAAGCATGGAAAGAGACATGCAAGAAATCTATCTTTCTTGCTCAAGAGCCCAATGGAAACTATGGTAGTTGGCAGTATTTGCATTTGGGATACTATTTTGCTGTGGCTCCCATCTCAATTTCTATTCCAGGATCAGAATCTCTTTAGTGATGGTCTCAGAATTTCTCTCCATTTGAGAGTCATCAGTTATAGCAGCAGAGTCAGCAGCAGTCCTGTATCTTATATGAAAATCTGGATGTTCATTTCTTAAAGGCAACAGAGACAAATAGAGTGAAAGACAAATTTACCCATTGCAAAATATAAATTGCATCACGTCCTACTCCAGAACATGCTTGGGAAACTAGAATTTTTCTTTTTTTTTTTCATTCAGTCTTAAAAAAAGCCAGAGGCAGTCTCATTTGTCAGTGTTGCACAAATTCTGTTCTCTCTCTCTGTCTGGAAATTCCTGGACTTTGGGTCCTCATATAAATGAAATGCTAATACAGAACAAAGATGTCTTTCCTTCTAGTCTTTTCCAATTATTCTTCTTTCCTTTTTTTTGTCTATTGTACTATAATGAGAAATATTGATTAGAAACATCACATTTTCAGAGAATAAACAATAGAAATTGTACACTTGGGCTAGGGCCTAGTAAGATACCCTTCTGTATGCAAATTGAGAGTGGAGGAGAGGGGAGAGAAAAGGAACCCCTTTTAATTGTTCCTTGAATTCTCCAAGATATCTACATTAGAGAGTTATCTAATTGTCCTCCGTTGTAGGGCACTATCAAAGTTCTCATTAATTCTCAAAGTGTGGTATGTGTGTGGACAGAGAGACAGAAAGAGAGGGAAACAGACAGAGAGAGAGCAAAAAGAGTCAGAGATAGAGGGCTTCCTTATGAATGAATGAATGAATGAATGAATGAATGAATGAATACACTTCAGAAAATGCCTCTAAAAACTACCAAAGGAGAGGATCTATCATCTCCTCTTATTGCATGACTCTAGTAAGCATGATAGCATTGCTTCATGGAACCCTGTTCTTAATGGTTTTTTAAAACAGTATTTATTTTATTTTTTCATTTATTTATTCAATTGATTAATTAATTTAGAGTGTTTTTCTATGGTTATATGATTCATGTTCTTTCCCTCCCCTCCAACCTCCCCTTTTCCCCCCATAGCTGATGTGTAATTCCACTGGGTTTTACATGTATCATTGAGCAAGACCTATTTCTATGTTATTGATAATTGCATTAGGGTGATTATTTAGATCAGGGGTGGGCAACCTTTTTGGCTGTGAGAGCCATAAACACCACATTTTTAAAAATGTAATTTCGTGAGAGCTGTACAGTGCTCACAGTGCGCGCTCCTGTAACAGTGTTCACTCCTGTAACAGCACCTGAAAAAAATTGACTTTATGGCTCCTGCAGAAAGAGCTATATCTGGCCCTCGAAAGAGCCAGATATGGCTCGAGAGCCATACATTGCCAATCCCTGATTTAGATTCTACTTCTCCAATCAATTCCTCATCAATCCATGTGTTCAAGCAATTGTTTTTCTTCTTTGTTTTTACTCTCACAGTTCTTCCTCTGAATGTAGATAGTGTTCTTTCTCATAAGTCCCTCAGAATCATCCTGGATCATTGCATTGCTGCTAGTACAGAAGTCCATTACATTCGATTTTACCACAGTGTATCCGTCTCTGTGTATAATGTTTTCCTGGTTCAGCTCCTTTCACTCTGCATCAATTCCTAGAGGTTATTCCAATTCACATGGAATTTCTCCATTTGATTATTCCTTTGAGCACAATAGTATTCCATCACCAACAGATACCACAATTTGTTTAGCCATTCCCCAATAGAAGGGCATCCCCTCATTTTCCAATTTTTTGTTACCACAAAGGGTGTGGCTATGAATATTTTTGTACAATATTTTTTCCTACAAATTCCTGCAAATATTTTCCCCTATGATCTCTTTGGGGTATAAACCCAGAAGTGGTATGGCTGGATAAAGGGCAGACAATCTTTTAAAGCCCTTTTGGCATAGTTCCAAATTGCCATCCAGAATGGGTGGACCAATTCACAACTCCACCAGCAATGCAGTAATGTCCCAATTTTGCCACATCCCCTCCAACATTTATTACTTCCCTTTGCTGTCATGTTAGCTAATCTACTAGGTATGAGGTGGTAGCTTAGACTTGTTTTGATTTGCATTTCTCTAATTATAAGAGATTTAGAACACTTTCTCATGTGCTTATTGGTAGTTTTGATTTCTTTATCTGAAAATTGCCTATTCATGTCCCTTGCTCATTTATTAATTGGGGAATGGCTTGATTTTTTGTACAATTGATTTAACTCCTTATATTTGGAGTAATTAGACCTTTGTCAGAGTCTTTTGTTATAAATATTTTTTTTCCCAATTTGTTGCTTCCCTTCTAATTTTGCTTGCATTGTTTTTGTTTGTACAAAAACCTTTTAATTTAATGTAATCAAAGTTATTTATTTTACATTTTGTAATTTTTTCTAACCCTTGCTTAGTCTTTTTTTTTAACCCTTGTACTTCGGTGTATTGTCTCATAGGTGGAAGATTGGTAAGGGTGGGCAATGGGGGTCAAGTGACTTGCCCAGGGTCACACAGCTGGGAAGTGGCTGAGGCTGGGTTTGAACCTAGGACCTCCTGTCTCTAGGCCTGACTCTCACTCCACTGAGCTACCCAGCTGCCCCTCTTGCTTAGTCTTAAAATGTTTCCTTTCCCAAAGATCTGACAAGTATACTATTCTGTGCTCACCTAATTTATTTATAGTTTTCTTCTTTATAGTCAAGTCATTCACCTATTCTGAATTCATCTTGGTGTAGGATATGAGACGTTGATCTAAACACAGTCTCTCCCATACTGTTTTCTAATTTCCCCAGCAGTTTTTGTCAAATTGTGGATTTTTGTCCCAAAAGCTGGGCTCTTTGGGTTTATCATAGACTGTCTTGCTGACGTCATTTACCCCAAGTCTATTCCACTGAAATGCTGATGATTTATGTGCATTTATTTTGTATCCTGCAACTTTGCTAAAGTTGTTGATTATTTCCACTAGCTTTTTAGTTGATTCTCTGGGATTCTTTAATTAGACCATCATGTCATCTGCAAAGAGTGATAGCTTAGTCTCCTCATTGCCTATTTTAATGCTTTCAATTTCGTTTTCTTCTCTAATTGCTACTGCTAGTGTTTCTAGTACAATGTTAAATAACAGAGGTGATAATGGGCATCCTTGTTTCATGCCTGATCTTATTGGGAAGGCTTCTAATTTATTCCCATTGCATATGATGCTTGTTGATGGTTTTAGATATACATTGTTTATTATTTTTAGGAAAGGCCCTTCTATTCCTATACTTTTAGTGTTTTCAATAGGATTGGGTGTTGTGTTTTGTCAAAGGCTTTTTCAGCATTTATTGAGATAATTATGTAATTTCTGTTGATTTGGATGATATGGTCAATTATGTGGATGGTTTTCCTAATATTGAACCATCCTTGCATTCCTGGTATAAATCCCATCTGATCATAATGAATAACCCTCGTGATAACTTGCTGGAGTCTTTTTGCTAGTATTCTATTTAAGATTTTTGCATCCATGTTCATTAAGGAGATTGGTCTATAGTTTTCTTTCTCTGTTTTTGATCTACCTGGCTTTGGAATTAGTACCATATTTGTGTCATAAAAGGAATTTGGTAGGACCCCTTCTTTGCTTATTTTGTCAAATAGTTTGTGTAGTATTGGGATTAGTTGTTCTTTGAATGTTTGACAGAATTCACTTGTGAATCCATCTGGTCCTGGGGATTTTTTCAACAGTATTTATTTTTAATATTCATTAAACATTTCTTTTTGAGGTCCAAATTCTCTCTCTCTCTCTCTCTCTAGTCCCTCACCTTTCCATTGGGAAGTCAAGGAATATGATATCAATTATACATGTAAAATCATGAAAAATATATTTACATATATTGTAAAAAAACAGCAAGAAAGATAAAATTAAAAAAAAATCATACTTCAGTTTGTATTCAGATGTCATCAGTTTTCTCTCCATGTTTATTTATTTAGTTTTTAAAGATTTTTTAACATTTATTGATATTCATTTTTAACATGGTTACATGATTCATGCTCCTACTTTCCCCTTCACCCCTCCGCAACCCCCCCACCCCCACCCATGCCGATGCACTTTTCCACTGGTTTTATCATGTGCCATTGATCAAGACCTATTTCCAAATTGTTGATAGTTGCATTGGTGTGGTAGTTT
>NC_058131.1:331610620-331611453 GCF_016433145.1 Gracilinanus agilis | reverse complement strand
CACCCCCACCCATGCCGATGCACTTTTCCACTGGTTTTATCATGTGCCATTGATCAAGACCTATTTCCAAATTGTTGATAGTTGCATTGGTGTGGTAGTTTTGAGTCTACATCCCCAATCATGCCCACCCCACCCCATGCGTTCAAGCAGTTGTTTTTCTTCTGTGTTTCCTCTCCTGCAGTCCTTCCTCTGAATGTGGGTAGTGTTCTTTTTGATAAATCCCTCAGAGCTGTCCTGTGTCATTGCATTGCTATTGGTACAGAAGTCCATTGCATTCGATTTTACCATAGTATATCAGTCTCTGTGTACAATGTTCTTCTGACTCTGCTCCTTTCGCTCTGCATCAATTCCTGGAGGTCTTTCCAGTTCATCTGGAACTTCTCCAGTTTATTATTCCTTTGAGTGCAATAGTATTCCATCAACAACATATACCACAATTTGTTCAGCCATTCTCCAATTGAAGGACATACCCTCCTTTTCCAGTTTTTTGCCACCACAAAAAGCTCAGCTATAAATATTTTTGTACAAGTCTGTTTATTTATGATCTCTTTGGGGTACAAACCCAACAATTGTATGGCTGGATCAAAGGTCAGGCATTCTTTTATAGCCCTTTGAGCATAGTTCCAAATTGCCAGCCAGAATGGTTGGATCAGTTCACAACTCCACCAGCAATGCATTAATGTCCCAATTTTGCCACATCCCATCCAGCATTCATTATTCTCCCCTTCTTTCATTTTAGCCAATCTGCTAGGTGTGAGGTGATACCTCAGAGTTGTTTTGATTTGCATTTCTCTAATTATTAGAGATTTAGAACACTTTCTCATGTGCTTATT
>NC_058131.1:331441129-331605683 GCF_016433145.1 Gracilinanus agilis | reverse complement strand
TTCTTCTTCTTCTTCTTCTTCTTCTTCTTCTTCTTCTTCTTCTTCTTCTTCTTCTTCTTCTTCTTCTTCTTCTTCTTCTTCTTCTTCTTCTTCTTTCTCCTCCTCCTTCTTCTTCATTGGAGATTGGTATTTTATAGCAAATATGGCATTTTCTAACATTTATGAAAAGTAAAGTTAAATATTCCTCATTCTACTCCATCTCCCATGCTTGCTATACTCTTAGTCTCACTTTTCCTTCTCTAATTCTGGCTCTTCTTTGAATTAGGACTGGAAGAGATCTTAGAACATAAAATGTTATATCTGGGAAGAGCTTTAGAATGTATCTACATTAGGTAATTTTGTCACATTACTATAGATGGCAATTCATTTAAAGTTTTGTAGATAAGTCTTAGAGAATTGTTTGGGGTTCGGAGATCTTTCAAGTATGATCCTGGAACCTCCCTTTCTAGCAGAGAGGGAGAGTTTCTGAGCAGGCTATCTAGGAAATCAATCTACCTAGAAAATCCTCTGCCCTGGAGGCTGGGAATCAGGAACACTGTTGATGAACTTTCCCCTTAGGCCATATAAGCAAGCACATCTATTTTCCTTTGCTACCTGATTATGAAGGGATGCTTAGAAATCCACCACTGTCCCATCTACTCCCAACTCTTGGTTCAACAAAGTAAAGCTCTGAGGTTTCTGGACTGACCTGTTCTTAGAAGCTGGGACAAGCACTTATAATTTTCTGTGGTTCAACCCAAAGAAGCCATAGAGAGTTTGGGACCAGGGGGTCAGAGAAGGTATTCTTGGAAAGGTTTTTTCCTATCCCCAACCCAGGCTCACTCTGCTGCCCTTCTGCCTTAGGAACAGAGAAAAAGGGAGAGAAAGAGAAAAAAGGAAGAAAACAATTGACTCCCTTTTATAGGCTAGCTGAAAGGAGTAATTCCTCTGACAATAGTCTGCCCTTGCAAGGGTCCTGGCCACCCAAATTAGCTTGAGGTTAGCCTCTAAAACCCATCTTTTCAGGGAGCATGAAAAGCTGATGCTAAACTGACAATTTTTTCCCCTTGGGGCAGTCTCAGTCTCTGAGATCTAACCAGGAAATGCCTTTCTGGAGAGAAGTAATTTCAAAGGCTAATTTTGTCTTCAAGATAATCAAATGGATCATCCTCTGATCATCTTCTCCTTTGTAGGTTTTGGAATTACATGGGACCTTATAGCCTATATAGTTCAAATCCTTCATTTCACAAAATAGGAAACAGATCCAGAAAAAGGGAAGTGACTTGCCTAAGGTAACTCAGCAAGAATTCTAGTTCCTTAACACCTAACTCAATAGAATTTCCATGATGCCATAATATCATGTACATATCATACCTCTTCTGATGATGGACCATAAAAATAACCCAGACTGTTTGGTGAATACACATTTCCAACTCACTAATATTTTTTTTCCTGAAAAAGCCAATGTGGTTTATCTGCCTTTGGTTTTGAGGCATGCTTTAAAGCACTGATTATTAATAGTGAAAAATAATGTGTGTAATTCATGACTTCCAGGTTGAGATCCAAGCATACTTTATTTTACATGAGTTAAAAAAATCCCTTAAGGCTCTGTAGTCAGAATTTTCATTTGCTTACCTCAAAACCAACAAGACTATGAGTCAACTCACTGTCATAAGCATTTTTCTTGTCTAAATCAAATATACTTTTTTTTCTTAGCTGTGCTGAAAACAGTCAGCTCTGTTATTACTAATGCACCCTGCCTCTTCATTTAATGAAACTCACTGAGGGGAGGAAATGTTCATTAATATCAACAATAGCTAAATGGTTTCTGAAAATATCAATTCTTGCAGCTGAACAGAAGACCTTGAGCAGGCTCACCTTGAGTCAGCCACACAGCCTGGTTAGCCAAGGTTTCCATCTCTGACAAGGTACCCAGGGATGGCTGTCTCTATGATATCACCTCAGAGTGTCCCAAATATCATGCTTGACCACAGTCATTCCTTACGGAGATGCCAGTTATAAATTTGCTTATAACCTATTTTAACCTAATTCTTATATTACTTTTAACATTTTTGCATATCAATCTTTTGAGCTATATTTCAGTTATATCCAATCTCTATCACCACCTAAGATAATTATACTCCCTGCTGTGTTGTCAAACATTTAAAAAATATATTTCATTGAACTATAGGGTGAGTTATTCCCTAGTGATAGAATTGTGGGATTTGGTGAATTGTTCTGTTTATCCTATGTAGATTTTTAGTGATTTTATAAATTTAAGTATTCCTATAAGCCTTTATTTTTATGGAACTGAGAATTAATTTTTTTTTACATCTGCTTCCAGCATCTCTATTCTGCCCCCTCTCCCCAATCCGTGACATATAGCATAGACTTTATGACCTGACCACAATGAAGCAATAGCAGTAGTTTTGGTCTTGGTTCAGGGGCTAACTCTCTATTCTTAAACACTTTCCCTATATTCGTTGAAGGCTTTGGATTTTCCACTTTCATAGTTTGTAAATCTTCGATGAAGTGTTTTGAGTAAATCATTTTTGTCTTGGTTCCTTCATCAGTAAATTAAGGAAGTTGGATAAGGTTATCTCAAACGTTCTATGTTATGTGTTCAAATATTCTGTGTTCTAAAGTCCCTTCTGGTCTCTTCTGTGTTCTAAACTCTGACATCCTATGTTCCAAGATCCAATCCAGCTCAAACATTCTATTGTTCTGTGAGAGTTTTGGAGAGGAAAAAAAAATGCCATAGCAATGAATAGGTCTTCATGTTTGTACTAAAGGAAATCTCATTGGAGACATGAAAGGTTTTGGTGAAGGGCAGCAACTGAATCTAGGTTACAGTAATTTGAGCAGGGAATTTGAGAACAGGATTGGGAGGAGATTTGATGAATAGGAACTTATATAGGAACAGAAGAGCTATAAAATGCAAACTAGCACTGTTATTATTATTAATAATGGGATTAATAGAAAAGCGGGGAAAAAAGAAACTATAAGCTGATTGATGGCAGGGGCTGCTTCATTTTTATTTTTGAATCAATAACACCTAACATAGTGCCTGGCAAGGACTAGCTATTTAATATATTTTATTGAGTGATTGACCAGTGTTATGCCTAGCATAAATGGTTACTGGAAATTATCTTTCTCCTTACTTATTATGAATTTTTGAAAATTCATCAGTAGAGCCTTATTTTTTCTGCCCTTTTATAATCTTCTGAGAAAATGTAGTTACCCCTGGTAGGAATACCATAAAATATCTGGCCATCAGCTATTAGCATCTTAATATCAATTAATTTTACAGATATCCGTAAAATAAGAAACCTTAAAAATAGCCAAAGCTTACTAATATGTTGAGTATATAGCATCAACCAAGCAGAGCTATCCTTAGCCAATTGGAAATGTAGGACTTTAGCCCAACATGAGGTCACTGTGGGAGTGGATCACCAAAGGAGAAAAGGTAAAGGGAGAAGAGCAGAGGTCTGTAGACCCTCATATTTTGAAGGCTGGAATATGAAGGATCCCCTGGCTTCCTGAGAACTAGAAACATAAATAAATTAATTAATTATAATAACAAAAAATAATGAATAAATGAATAAACGATAAAGTAAATAGCAATGGGAGAGAAAATGACTTGACAATTCAGTTAAAGTATTTAAATAAAGCATTTATTAAGTGTTTACTGTGTGCTAGACATTGGTCCTGAGGATACAAAAAGAAGCAGTTCCTTCTTTCCAGGAACTTGCAATCTAATGGGGGAAAGCAATAGGTAAAAGAGTTGAAGAGCAAGGGAGAGGAGGAGATGCCCACATGATGGACAAAGTGGAGAAATAGTCCAGAAAATCATAGACTGAACTGGCTTTGTAGAGAAACTGACTATCAGGGATATTTCTTCAGGTGGAGATTCTGGAGAGAGACTCAACATTTGCAGAAGGAGGATTTAGTGAAATAGCAAAGGCCAGTATGAGGAGGCTTCTGGGACAGATGGAGAAGTTTTTAATATAGTATGAGCTGAGCTGGGCTTGAAGTGTTCAGGAAACATTTAGGAGGTTCTTTTTTTATGTGCAAACCACTGATGCTATGTGTTAGATACATTATATTTTTTAAAATAATAAGGTATTATCTCTGTTCTTATTAAGCAATAATCAAAGGTATTCTCAGCACAGATTGCTGTGGCATGCACTCAGAATTTTGTTTACTATTGTAGAAGTGAACCTTCACTGAGCGATCAATCATTAATCGATCAACAAGTTTTTACCAAGAGTTTTCTTTAGAGGCAGCTAGGTGGCTCACCGGATAGAGGGGCAGGCTAAAGACAGAAAGTCCTTGTTTCAAATGTGATCTCAGACATTTCCTAGCTGTGTGACCCTGGCAAAGTATCCTAACTCCAATTGCCTAGCCTTTATCTCTTATGTCTTAGAACCAATACTTTGCCATCCCATTAAAATGCAATTTTAAGAAAAAAATATTTTGGCTGCAGTGTGTAAGTGGTTAGAAATTTAGGTCACAGATGCCAATTGCAAGGCTGTCACAATAATCTAGGTGAGAGGTGATGAGGGCCTGAACTAACACTGTGCATAGAGAGAAGAGGTTGGATGTGAGAGATGTAGTAATTGTAGAAACAGTAAGAGTTGGCAACTGATTGGATATGTGATATGTGAGAGAGAATGCGGAGTTGAAGATAATGCCAAGGTTTTGAACCCAGGAGACTGGAAGGATGGTGGTGTCTGACAGAAAGAGGAAAGTGTGGAAGATGGGAAGATTTGATTTTTCGGAAAAGATAGAGTTGTATTTTAGACATGTTGAGTTTGAGATATCTCTGACATTCCCAGTTTGAAATATCCATTGGTGATATGAGACTGAAGCCTGGGGAAAGACAGGGGAGCTGGATCTATTATCTATCAATCTCTCCATGTCTGTCTGTCTGTCTGTCTCCCTCTCTTCTTTTCTACAGTATTCATTGAGATGACAGTTAAACCCAAGGGAATCAATGAGTTGAGACTGTTACTAAGAGAGAGAAGGTAGGTGGAAATAATAATAAGGCCTAAGAAAGAATATGGGGGAATAGTGAAGGGGATTGATATGGATAAGTCAAAAAAAGATCCTGAGGAGTAGTCAGATAAATAAGAAGAGAAGTAGGAGACACATTTTTAGTCCATTAAACAAATGAAATAAATTAAAACGACTAAAATCAATTTACAAAAAATAGTTAAATGTGAAAAAGACATAATATTAAAAAGGAGATATATCATGCCAAATGTTTACTTTATTTTCAGACAGGCAGAAATAAAAATGCAGTCAATTTTTGTTATTTCAATCTTTATATTAAAAGTGAGCAGAAACAAATTGAACAAACGAATTAGTTTCATTCTCAAAAATGAAATATTGAACACTAGGTGATTTACTTAAATTCCTTAGTCACATCATTGTAATGAACACATTACATCAAATTATTTTTTGTTGTTGTTCCTATTTTGAACTTAACCAAATATCAACAAGCAGGAACATCATTATATACAAATAATAGAAAGAGGGAATTATATTTAATACTCTGAATTCATAATACATTTAAAAAATATTTAATTCCAGAGCTGCTTAACTTCTCTGTGTTGTCCTCCCAAGCCCCTTTCTATTGTCTTTTGTGCATTTTAATAAGTGCTACATTGATTATCTTTTTTCTTTTTTGGAATCTTTATTACTAGCCTCATTCTACCACACAACTCTGAAGCATCAAGGTAGTTCAGTTAATAGAGCCCTGGACCTGGAGTCAAGAAGATAAGAATTCAAATCCAATAGGCACTTACTAGATCTGGGATTTGGGCAAATCCCTTTTTTTCTAAATTCCTCATCTATAAAATAGAGATACACTATTGAAAATGGCAAATCACTCTAGGACCTTTACCAACCAAACCCTATGGACCAAGTCCGCAGAGTCACATAGAATTGGACCCAACTGACCTACTAAACAATAATGAACCTCCAACTCTACTTACTCCTGCCACCAAAAAAAAAAAAAAAAAAATCCTCCCTTTAAACAGGTCTCCATTGTGTTTTTTTTTTTTTTAGGTTGCCATTGTTAAGCAACACAAGTCCACATGTTTGTCATGTTGACCATATTAAAAATTATATGGCTCATTTTGTAGCTTCTACTAGTCTATTGCTTGTCTGTTAAGAGGTGGGAAAACATATTTCTTCATTGGTTCTCTGGAATCATAGGCAGACATTGCATTGAATAGAGGTTTTCATCTTTCAAAGTTGTTTTTCTTTTTCTTTTTTTCCTTTTTATTTATTCAGATTTTTTCCCATGGTTACATGATTCATGATTTTCCCCACCCCCTTTTCCCTCCCCCCTCTTGGAGCTGACAAGCAATTCCACTAGGTTATACATGTATCATTGTTTAAAACCTATTTCCATGTTATCCATTTTTGTAATAGAGTGATCTTTTAACACCAAAACCCCAATCATATCCCCATAGAATCACATAATTGATCTTATGTTTTTCTTCTGCGTTTCTACTCCCACAGTTCTTTCACTGAATGTGGATAGTGTTCTTTCTCATAAGTTCCTCTGGATTGTCCTGGATCATTGCATTGCTGCTAGTAGAAAATTCTACTACATTCAATTGTGCCATAATGTATCAATCTCTGTGTACAATGTTTTCCTGGTTCTGCTCCTTAAACTCTGCATCAATTCTTGGAGGTCTTTTCAGTTCACATGGAATTCCTCCAGTTCATTATTCCTTTCACCCCGATAGTATTCCATCACCTTCAGATACCACAATTTGTTCAGCTATTCCCCAATCGATGGACATTGTCTCATTTTCAAATTTATTGCCACCGTAAAGAACATGGTTATACATATTTTTGTACAGTATTTTTTCTTATTATCTCTTCCACCAGAAGTGTATTAGTGTCCCAATTTTGCCACATCCCCTCCAACATATATCACTTTCCTTTGCTGCCATATTGGCCAGTCTGCTAGGTATGAGGTGGTACCTTAGTGTTGTTTTGATTTGCATTTCTCTAATCAGGAGGGATTTAGAACACTTTTTCATGTGATTGCTGATCATTTTTATTTCCTCATCTGAAAACTGCATATTCATATCCCTTGATCATTTGTTGATTGAGGAAATCCCTTTTTTTAATTAAAAAAATTTTTTCCATTACATGTAGAAGCAATTTTTGTCAATTGTTTTCAGATATTTTGTGATTGAAAATCTTTCCCTCCTTTCCTTCTCCCCTCCTCAAGGTGGTAAATAGTCTGATATAGATTTTATCATGTTGTTACTGAAGACACATATCACATGCACAATAAAACATTCTTGAAGGAAATAAAGTGAAATATCATGTGTTTTGTTTGATCTTTAATCAGATTCCAAGAGTTCCTCCTTTGTTTGTGGATAGCATTTATTTATTTGTTTGTTTGTTTTTCTTAGCACGAGTCCCTTTGGTTATCTTGCAACCTTATTTTACTGATAATAGTTTCACAGTTGGACATACTACAATATTTTTGCTACAGTATAAACTGTTATCCTGGTTCTGCTTACTTCACTTTGCATCAGTTCAAATAAGTCTTTCCACATTTTTCTGAACTCATGCTATTCATCATTTCTAAGGTGCAACAAAATTGTTTGTTTTTAAAAAAATGTTATTATTATTGTATAAATTATCATCTCTGTTTTGTTACTTGGTCCTCCATCATTTCAGACAAATATAGTAAATAAGCTATAGCCTTAATCTTCTGGAACTAGGAAAGTTATGTTTTGCCCTCATGGTCCTAGGGATATCTTTGAAATACTGGTAGGTTTTTCCTCTAATGCTATTGGTTTAAGCCCCCATTCCAATGTATTCCCCAACTGTTAACCACCAGCAGTCCAATACCAAATACCAGTTCAATGTAATCAATTAACATAGATTAGCTTTTCCAAAGTGATATCTAGTTTGGAAACACAGCAAAAATAGATGTGCTATAAATTCCCCCCAAAACCTGAGGGCATATTCTCCCTTTTACTGCCCTGGTCTTTGGGAAGAAGGGGCTCAAAGTTAATTCAGTTTCTAGATAACATTTTTAGTTTACATTTATGACACTCTAGAAAATATCCCACTAATCCAGGACCAAATATTGTACTCTGAAAGTCAAGTTCTTGCCTCATCTACTAAAAGGGTGTATAAGGAAGATCCCAGGGTTCTCCATTTACATCATTGTTTCTTTTCTTTGACCCAAATGTCAACAGGCAGGACAAAAATGCCAAACCAAGAGAAGGAAGTGGTTCTTTTGAAATAGTGCCTTTGAATGCTTTAACCTCCTATCCCTGATTCTAACTAATACAACCAATCAAGAAGGCACCTCTTCACTATGTTGTTTGCAGACTGAAATGAGTTACAGAATGTCTACACACATGCTCTAAAGTGTATGTGGGGATTTTTAAGCATGCTAAAAAGGGTAAGGCTTTTTGGCCAATTCTATATTACATCATGTTTCTCTGAGTCAATCTCTGAGATAATTTTTGAGGGGAAGCCTGGTGTAATGGATAGATTACTAGACTTCGAATTGGAGGATCTGTGTTAAAATCCTGTCTTAGACAGTTACTAGCTATGGAAAACCTTAAATAAGTGACTTCATCTTTCCTGGGTTTGGTTCTCTTATATTTAAAATAAGAGGGGGCTAGACTTAATGACAACCAATGTGCTTTATAGTTCTAAAGCTGTGATCCTATGACCTATGATCCTTATGACATAAAAATATTCTACTATTTTCATAAACTGTGATTTATTTAACCATTCCTCAATTGATGAAACCTACTCCCAATTAGTTTTCAGTTCATTGTCACAGCAAAAAGAACTGCTACAAATAAATATAAATATATGTAAATGTACATGCATATATACATATAATATGATATTACTCCTTTTTTCATTTCTTTATCTATAGGTTATATGTCATACAGCATACTTTCTGGGTTTCAAGTGTATTGGGTAAAAAGTTTAGTGATTTTTTTGGAAATAGTTCCAAATTATTTTCCAGAATTGTTGGATAAATTCAGAGCTCCATGAACAGTACATTAGTGAGTCTGTACTCTCTTAGCCTTTACAATATTATACAATATTATAATTTTTCTTTTTCGTTATCTTCATCAGTTTAATGGGTAGAACCTTATAATTATTTTGATGAGGAGTTCTCTTATTAGTTATTCATATTACTTTTATGTGTTGTTGGGACTATGATTTTCTTTTTGAGAACTGCTTATTTATATACTTTTGCCATTTATTTATTAGGAAATGGCTCTTAAATATTTGAACAATGGCACAAAATATTGAATATAAGACCTTTATCAGATAAACCTCATGCAAAAATCTCCCTAGTTTTTTGTTAATAATTTTCACCACACTAATTTTTGTGTGTGCAAAAGCTTTTCAATTTTATGTTGTGTAAGTAATTTTCCCCAGTGGTCTACTTCGATATATATTTTTAATACAGTACCAAATAGTTTTCATGATTATTGTTTAATCATATAGTTTATGACTTGTCTGTTACTCCATAGGTTTTCATTTTTTTTAATGAAGATTTTAAATCTTTTGTTCTTCCAGAATAATTTTTAAATTATTTTTTCCTTAGTGTTGTAAGGTAAACTTTGGTAGTTTGTTTAGGATGGTACAGAATAAGTAAGTTAATTTGGGTAGATTTTTCGTTTTTATTTATATTGACCCTTCTCAACTATGATCCATTAATGTCTTTCCAATTATTTAGATCTATCTTCATTTCTATTAAGTGTTTATAGTTCTATTCATTTAATTTCCATGTGCAAACTGGTAGGCAGCCTCACAAATACTTTAAACAATTTATCGTTATTTGGAATAGAATTTTTCTTTCTCTACATTCTAGGTTTCTTTTTTTTTTTTTGTATACACAAGAAATTTGATTACTAAGTGAGCTTATTATATAAATGATATTCTGTAGAATCTATTAATTTTTAAATTAATTTTAGTTAAATATCTAGGGTCTTTTAAATAGACCATCATGTCATTTGTGAAAGTGACAATTTTGTTTCTTTTTTGCCTTTACTTATTCTCTCAATTTCCTTTTCTTGTCTTCTGCTGTAGTTAGTATTTCTTTAACTATGTGAAATAATAGTGATGATAATGGATGTCCTTGCTTTTCTCCAGATTTTTTTGGAAATATTTCTAATGTTTATCCATTATAAATAATAATAGCTCTTTGTTTTAGATGAACATGATTCATGTTAAGGAAAGGTCAGCTTACTTTTTACTTAAATTAAAAAAACCAAATGAGTCTTGTATTTGTTCAAAAACATTTTTGACATATTTTAATTAAAATTGCTGTTTTTATTATTTTAGGCAATAATATCTGTTATTTTTAGAGTTTTCTGTAATATTGAACCAACTTCGTATTCCTGCTATGAATCCAGCCTTATCATATTTTATAATTTTTAAGTATGTTGTCTCTTTGCTAATATTTTATTCAATACTTTTCACAAATATTTATTAAGATATTAATCTATAGGAATTCCTCCCATGTTTTGTCTCTCTTTAGTATAGATATCAAAGCCATGTGTATATTATAAAAAGAATTTGGCAAGATTTTTTCTTTATCTACCCAAGGAAATAACTTATGTAATATTAGAATTCATCATTTTTGAAAGTTTGTTAGAAATAATTCATAATTCCATTGTTTTTTTCCTTTGGGAGTTCATTTATAGTTTAGTCAATTTTTTTTTCTGAGACTAGATTACTTTAAGTCTCTAATTCTTGTTCTGTTGATCTCAGAATTTAATATTTTTAAAATTTTCTTCATATTTTAATACAAGCTTACATAAAATAATTTCTGATAATTTCCTTTATTTCCTCTTTATTTTGTACATTTTTTTTTCATTTTTGTTATCAGTGTTTTGATTTCCTTTTTTAAAAGAATCAAGTTACTGACTTATCTACTTACTACCTACAAACTTAATTCCTCAATTTAATTATCAGTTCAATTATTTTTTGCTTTTAAAAATCTTTTGATTCTCAAAGTTTCTGTTTTTATATTTAGTTGTAGTTTATTACTTAGATGCATTTCTAAATTCATTCATATGTTCTTTCTGCTGAAAGCATTAAGCTATATAAATATTCCTATAAAGTAGTGCTTCTTGATTTGGGGTCCAAAAACATATTTTAAAAATATTTTGGCAAATTTGTTGAAAAATAATTGGTTTCTTTTATAATCCCTGTAGTGCAAATAGGATGCACGTCAGCCCTGCAAAGCCTTGCTGCAGAGTCTCTGACAGTTGAGGAAGGGTTTAGAGTCTTGAGGAGTGGCAGTTGGCCCCGAAGACTTGTGGAGAGTAGAAGGGTCAATCTGAGCTCTACTTTGGATTGAAAACCTGACCTATATTCTGCAGCTTTTCTCTTAAAATTTGTTAGTTTATTTATTTCCTTTGAATCTCCCTAACCTCCCTTGTTCCCATCATCAATTTTCCCTTCCTAAATCTCTTGGGGTTTTGAAAAGAGGGTGGACCTTGGGTTTAGCTTTCAAACTTGGTAGACATAGTTTCCCTGTAGTCGAATAGGGCTTACCCTTGTTACAAATTATCTCTTTAATTATTGTATCCAACTTTCCTACCCCTATAGGCTACAAAACCTCAGGGCTGATTTAGGCAGGTTCCTATTTCAGTCTCACACTCCTGTCTCCCTCCCCCACCTAAAGCTTTTTCTAGGCGGCTGTTAGAGTTACCTTGTATCCTCTATCCCTTCCAATCAATCCTAAACTTCAATAAACCCTGTTTTGTCGTGTAATCAAAGCCTTTGGGTACTTCATTAGTTGATTGATAAGAGAGGGAGAAAGGAGTAAGGAAATAACATTCTCTCCGGATCCTGAGGGATTGAAGGTGTCCATTTTGAAGGAAGTGAAATCTCAATACTTCCTCTGAATCTTCCTTAGTGAACCTGAGAAACTGGTTTCAAGCCATTCTTGGCTGGCCCTAACCTTTGTGTGTAAAGTGCCTTCCTATCTGAAGGGCTCAGTCTGATCCCTTTAGTGTCTCTGTCTTCAAACCTGTGTCCCTGTCTGTGTTTCCCAGGCAGTAGCTGTTTGCCCAAAGTTATCTCATCCTATCCTTTACAACTCCTTATACCTCTGTGTTTATATTCCCTAAACCCAGTCATTCCCTTACCTCTCCTACCATCTCAATCTAGTACCTTCACCATTGTACCTTCCTTATCCACTTTACTGCCTTAGGGATCCACAAAAAATCCCCTATCCACAGTGCCTTATCCCCTATTCACTCTACCTTTAGTCCCTTGCCTGCCTTATCCACTATTATAACCCTACCTCTGGCTTAATTTCCTTATTACCTCCAGCCCTTTGTCTCATATCACCCTATTGCCCTATTCCCTTATAACATCTACACCTTATCCATTATTACATCCCATGTGTTTTGTTTTATGTATTTTTAATTATTATTCTGAAAGAGTATCCATAGGCTTCGCTGGAATTCCAAATAGATCCATGATAAAAATAATTTGGAACTCTAAGAACATTTTTGGTTTTGATCACAAAAGTTTTAGTATTTTTGTCTTATTCTTTGATGAAATTATCTTTTATTTGCATGATTTGTTCTTTAGCCCATCAATTGTTCATGGTTACATTTCTTAGTCTACATGTAATTTGAATCCTCTTTTGATGTCCCATTGTTAGGGTTCAAATGGGTGGCCACCAGAGGAACACAAGAGACAATGCAATCAAAGCAGGAGGAAGCTTTATTGCCAATGCGCACTGGGGGAACTCAGCAAGAGAATCCCAAGTGGTGCATTCAAAGGAGGGAATATATATGTTTCAAGGGCTAGGGTATAGGTGCCTGTGTCTTAGGGTTAGCTAATAGCTAGACAGTGGGAGTAGGGATGTTTCCAGGTGCCACAGGATATGATTCTTAATCTTCAAGGCTGTCCTATCTAGGGAGGAGTGGTGTCCCTGGGACTGTGAGCTCCAGATAACTGCCTTGCTGAGCAGAGCATGAAGCTATCAAAACCCCCTTGCTTAACAGGGTATGATGCTGTCAAGCTGTTAGTTATGGGTCTCAGCTTTTTGGCTACAACACCATCATTAACTGTAATTTTTTTGTGTTCAGTAAAGGATGTATTAAATACCTGTGCTTTTCTCTATTTGTTTATGCCTTAATACATTGCCAGTTTTGTAAAAGCATATCCATACATCCACTTCTTTCTGTTTTTCAGTAATTACCAGAAATCTATGGTATTTCACTTTTCTAACATTTTTATTCAGTTTCTTAAATTTTTTCTTATTTTAAAGATTTATCTAAATCTAAGAGGGTTACACTGAAGTCCCCACTATTATATAGTTTTGTTGTTTATTTTCTTTTATTATTGGATTGACTTTTCATCAAAGTAAATAGATGTAATGGCATTTCATGCATATATAAATTATTAATATTTTTTCTTTGTCTAAAGTATGTTAGAACAATATAGTTTCCTCATAAAAACACATCTATGTTTAATGTTGCCTCATGTTAAATGATGACTGCTGTGCTTATTAATTTGGGAAACCCATAGTTGATTATCATATACTCTAGCTGTCACCATGTACAGTATTCTCCTTATTCTGCTCATTTTATTTTGCATCAATTCATGTAAACATCTTGCTCAACATTTCTTATTGCACAGTATTTCGTTACAATCATATACTACCACAACTTGTTCAGCCACTCCACAATGGATGAAAATCCTCTCAATTTTCATTCTTTGCCACCACAAAAAGAGCTGTTATAAATACTTTTCTACAAAGAGATCCTTCCCCCCACCTTTAAAAAAAAACTTTTTGGATACCTAATAGTGATATTATTAGATCAAAGGGTATCACAGTTTTAGAGGCCTTTGGGCATAATTCCATATTACCCTTCAGAATAACTGGATTAGTTCACAACTCCATTAACATATATTAGTATCCCAATTTTTCCATATCCCCTTCAATGTTTATCATTTTCCTTTTCTGTCATTAACCAAACTGATAGAAGTGATACCTCAGAGTTGCTTTAATTTACATTTTTCCAATTAATAGTGATTTAGAACATTTTTTTTCATATGCCTAATCATAACTTTGATTTCTTGATCTGAAAACTTCCTGTTCATATCCTTTGACCATTTATCAGTTGTAGAATGACTCATACTTTTATGAATTTGATTCAGTTCTCTTTATATTTGAGAAATGAGACCCTTATTGGAGAAATTTGCAGTAAAAATTCTCTCCGAGTTTTCTGCTTCCCTTCTAATCTTAGTTGCCTTAACTATGTTTGCACAAACCCTTTTTAATTTAATATAATCAATAGTATCCATTTTATATCCTATAATGTTCTCTATCTGTTGTTTGGTTATACATTCTACTAATATCCATGGATTTGACAGGTAAATTGTTCCATACTTCCCTAATTTGCTTATGGTATCACACTTTTTATGTTTGTCACATACCCATTTTAACTTTATCTTTGTATATTGTGTGATTTGATCCTATCTTGGTATATGGTATGTTAGTCTATAACTATTTTCTGCCTTACTATTTTCCAGTTTTCCCAGCAGTTATTTTTAAATAGTGAGTTCTTGTCCTAAAAGCTGAGATATTTGGATTTGCCAAAAATTAGATTTCTTTGGTCATTTGCTACTGAGTATTGTGTATTTAATCTATCATTCTATTTCTTAGCTAGTATGAAGTTGTTTTGAAGATTACTTCTGTAATGGGGATAATTTGAGGAAAGGTGTGTGGTACAAGGGAATTTTGAAAGGAGGTTATCAGGGATTTATTAAGATAGTAAATCTAGGCTACAAGTAGGCTGGAATAAGGAGATTCAGGATATAATAGGACTGAAGTCAGGAGTATAACACAGAAGGGAAACAGAGATCTTCAGGGAGAGGGAGAATTAATCTAACAGGCAAATAAATACAGCAGGGCTTATAGACCAGTACTCAGACTTAAACACAGGCTGAGGGAAATAGACTAAACTGAAATTAACAACAGGCTTAGTTAATTTCACAGGAAGGGACTTGTTTTGAAGTTACACCATCCTTCAAGATGGATACTCCGGCTTCCCTTCAAGCCCAGAGTATGTTAGTTCTTTCCCTCTTCTTCCCTCTCTTAATAACTAACTGATCAATTATACTAATAAGTCTGTTAAAACACAAAAGGATTTATTATCTTTAAAGGATGATTTGTCAGGAAAGTGGATTGAGGAAAGCCCTAACAGTTGTCTCAGGAACTTCAGGTGGGGGAAGGGAGGCAGAGATGTAGTCTGAGTAAGGACCAGCTTTTAACTCAGCTTACACAATGCTCTTGATATCTAAAGGGAATAAATGATGACTGACTAGTTTCTTTATATCTAATACTGTCAAATAACAATTAACCCTTCACAGATTTGAACTCCTCTCTAATTACTCTCCTTATTAACTTCACAGACATGTAAGGTAAGGGAGGGAAGATAGGAAATAATATAGGGAAGATACAAAGGGTCTATCTAAATAACAATTCTTAACTAAATATTTCAAAGCCAGGCTAAATTTCAATTCTACAGATAGGTAAGGAGGCAGCTCGGCAGGATTGAACCCTCTCCACGAGAAATCCCAAAACCAACTGACTTTTCTCCCTCAAGATTCCAAACCTCAAACTGCTTTAGAACTCAGCCAAAGCTTGAAAAAACTATATGACCCCCTCTCTCTATACTACACTGCTTTATAATACAGTTTGAGATCTGGTACTAGTAGGCCGCCTTCTTTTACATTGTTTTATCATTAATTCCTTTGATATTCTTGATCTCTTATTCTTCCAAAAGAATTTTGATAATCCTTCAAGCTCTATAAAATAATTTTGGATAGTTTGATAGGTATGGCACAAAATAAATAAATTAATTTAGATAGAATTGTCACTTTTTATTAAGTTGGATCAGCCTACCCATGGACAATTAATATTTTTCCAGTTGTTTAGATCTGATTTTATTTGTGTGAAAAGTGTTTTGTAATTGTGCTCATATCATTTTTGGTTTTGTCTTGGCAGGGAGACTTCCAGTATTTTATATTGCCTAGAATTATTTTAAATGATATTTCCTTCCTATTGTTTGCTGCTGGACTTTGTTGGCAATGTATAGAAACGATGATTTATGTGGGCTTATTTTTTGTATACTGCAATTTTTCTAACATTGTTAATTACTTCAGTAGTTTTCTAGGATTCTCTAGGAATATCATCATATTGTAAGAGTGATAATTTAATTTCCTCATTGTCCCAATTCCTTCAATTTCTTTTCCTTTTGAATAGTGGGGATAATGATAATAGTAGGGATAATAATCTTAGCTTCACCCTTGATCTTATTGGGAAGGCTTCTAGATTATCCTCATTACAGATAATGTTTATGATGGTTTTAGAAAGATACTACTTGTTTTAAGGAAAGTTCCATTTGCTCCTATGTTCTCTAGTGCTTTGAATAGGAATGGATGTTTTTTTGTCAAAAGCTTTTTCTGTATCCATGGAGATAGTCATATGATTTCTATTGATTTTGTTATTGATATGTCACTTATACTGATAGTTTTCCTAATATAGAACCAGCCCTGAATTTCTAGTATAAATCATAAATATATGATGTGCATGATCCTTGTGATGTATTGCTATAATCTCCTTGTTCATATTTTAATTACTATTTTGCACCAATATTCATTAGGGAAATTGGCCTATAATTTTCTTTCTGTTTTTACTCTTCCTGGTTTATATATCTGTACCATATTTTTGTCATAAAATTAATTTGGTAGGTAGGACCTCTTCTTAACTTAGTTTCTCAAATACTTTATCCAGTATTGGAATTAACTTTTCTTTAAATGTTCAACAGCATTCACTTGTGAATACACCTGGCCTTGGTGATTTTTTCTTAGGGATGGCTCGTTCAATTTCTTCTTCTAATTCTATTTCTCATACAGGTCATTTATTTTTTATTTTAATTGTTTTCTTTTCCATTATTTTCTCTTATGGTTACCTTTTTTGTAATCTCGTTGTTCCCTCTTTACAAAGAATGTGATGAAAGAATCTGATCAAGTAATTGAATCTATAGTAATCTGTAACTCAAGCAATGTGCTTTCACTTAGAATGTGGAGCTCAAAGAATCCTTGGAGATTATCTGGTCATAGAATAACATAGAATCTGATTTGAAAGTGAACTAAGAGACCAACTAATCCAACCCATGGTTGGACAAGAATTGCCTTACTTCATCATACCTGAAATATCATCATTCAACATTTGCTTGAAGACAGCAACAGCCTATGAACTTGGTAAATATTTTGTCCCTTTTATATCTTCTAAGTTTTCTCTCCTCCAGGCTGAGCACACTCAATTTTTCAACAAAAGGCAAACAACCTGGACTTTTATCTCCATTTTTTTGTATTCAATTCCTCTCAATGCACCCTGAGATCATACTAGCATTTATTTTTTTTGGCTTCCATATCACACTATTTGAAAAGTTTACTAGGACATGTACTTCAAGGAAGTCTGAGCACTAGTTAAGTCTCTCAGCCAAAAAGATAAATATTTAAATGAGTTCATGTTTTTACAAATCAAAAGAAAGTATTTGTTGGCAAAATCTGAGACTCCTCAGGCTAGAACTTTTGGCCAGAAATAGTATGATTTAATGAATGAGGATAAATTGGGAAGTCCACACTTGGATTAAAACTTCACTTCAAAGGCACCTATTTAGGTAGACTTGGCAAGATCCATCTGATAAAGATCTGGGTGTTTTAGTAGAGTCAAGGTCAACATGAGATAAAAATTGAATACGATAACAAAAGCAACATTTATATAGCACATTAATATTTAAGAGGTATACAATGCATTATCTCATTTGATGCAGTGTTAGCTGCCAATCAGTGTCTAGGAACAGGGAAATGATAGAGCCATTGCCCTCTGACCTGGCAGAATAACATCTATAATATTGTTTTTAGCTATGGGCCATACCTTTAAAACGATGCTGAGAGGTGATGAGCAACTGGATGGTGAAAGGCCTCAAGATTATGACTTGTTCTTTCACATTGAAAGAACTAGAGTCAATGAGCCTGGAAAAGAGAAGCCTAAGGAGTGCCGATTATAGCTGACTTCAAATATCCAAAAGGCCATCATATGGAAGAGGATTGTCCTCATTTTGTTTGTCCTCAGAGGACAGAACTAAAAATAGAGTGGAAGTTACTGAGAGCCAGATTTTGACTTGTTGTGAGTTTAACAGGGCTTTAAAAAGGGCTCTTTGTCCAGTCAACGTTGGACGAGGTGGCCTCTGGAGTAATTTCTAAACCAGAGATTCTGTGACTCATGCAGAACTTACATTTTACTGATCCTCCAGATGTTTTTCAGATGCAATGGTATCTAGTCATTTCTCCTCCATTTGGAATATATAAAGCTGACTTTTTTTTTTAACCCAAGTGCTTAGCTTTTATTTATCTCTACTAAATTTCATCTTAGAATAATTTCATTATATTATAATTCTCTTATGCTCTGTATTATTTTGAGCTCTCAGGATTTTGGGATCTCTATCATGCAACTATTTTTTCCAATTTTGTATCATCTGAAAATTGATAACCATGCCATCTATGTCTTTGATCTAAGTCTTGGATAAAAATGTTAACTTTTACAGGGTTAAACACAAATCCCTGGAACTCTGCAGTGGAGACTTCCTTCCAAGTTATCATAGAATCGTCAACTATTCTTTGAATATATTAATTTGTCTAATTCTTATTCCATCCCATTGTACCATTCTATAGCCCTAATTTAAATCTTCAACTCCTCAGCTAAAGTCTATGACATTTATTAAGGTTATGTCAGGTTAGTATTACTTTTTTTTTTTAACCCTTACCTTCCATCTTAGAATCAATACTGTATATTGGTTCTAAGAGAGAAGAACAGTAAGGGCTAGGCAATGGGAGTCAAGTGACTTGCTCAGGGTCACACAGTTAGGAAGTGTTTGAGGGTTTGTTAAAAAAAGAAATAAGGTTAGTCTAGCATGACTCGTTCTTAATGAAACCTGGCTGTCCTCTTCCATTTGGGAGGCATGCTCCTATAATCCCTCTTCTTTCTTTCCTCTACCCCTTTCTCTCTCTTAAAAAAAAATTCTGAATTTCTCAAACTTTAAATAAAAGGAACATTTCCAAATATGCTATAGAGCAGGAAAGGATTGTGCATGAAATAGCTTATCTTTAACATGAAGAGCTTGCTTTTTCACATGACCTCTCACACGTCCTTGACACAGGTGAAACAGACCCGTGTGTCGCTTCTTTTAGAATCCTAGGATATAGTTCATGTAGACCCTGTTACTTGAACTCATTCACTCCTTTATTTGATGGAGGAAGCTCATCAAGAATCTTTCACAATGCCACACAAAGAATCATATCAAAGTCTGGATTTAAAAATGAATTTTCTGACCCCGACTTCAGGACTCTTCATTGTGGCATAATGCCTTTCATCAGTAGTTTCCACTTTGCTACTTGTTAATTGTGTAATCTGGGTCAAGTTTCTTTGCTTCTCAGGGGTCACAGTGGCTTCATCTGTAAAATGGGAAAAAAATAATCTTCCTGCCTGAAAGCAGGATGTTAGATCAGAGGACCCCTTGAGTTGTCTTTGAGGTCTAAAAAGGGCTTCAGAGCTAAAATACTTCTGGTACGAAATGACTTAAGATGGCACCCAATGCTTATCAATTTTTTTTAGCTGTGATATGATGTGATCCTGGCAAATGTTTTCTTTGCTGGAACTGAGATTCAACTAAGAAGCCTCTGTTTTTATTATGAACTAGTTTCCCAAAGAGTCTTTGGGGGCACGTTCTTTTCTTCACTTTCCTCACTGTCCTCAGTAGTGCTACAAGACTATTGTGGTCAAGAGGCAGTTCTCGGAAGGCCAGCCATCCTCTAGGGTGACATCCTGCCTCGTTTCCTTTTCAGCTATGGGCTGGCTTAGTTCTGCGCTGCTGCCAGGAGCAGAGGTGTGAAGGGGTTGCCTGTGAAAATGAGTTTTCAAAAGAGCAAGCCGGGTTCAGGAGGGTTTCTGACAGAATCATCTGGGCCCCTACAGTCTGGGGCTTTTTCCTTGGAGTCAGTGTGCTAGGTCATGCCTCCTAGCCCCGAGGGGGAGGAAGAGACTGAGGAGGAGGTGGAGGTAGCAGATGATGTGAGAGTGTAGGTGGTGGAAGGAAATCGAAGACCTCCAGACCCAGCAAGGGAAATTGTATTTTTGGAATTTGGAATTTCAAAATTTCACACTCAACATTTCTGTGACAACAAAAACCCAGATAAAAATCTATGTCATGCCACTGGTTTTCACCTTTTAGGTTTTCTTCTTCTTCTTCTTCTGATTTTAAACAGAAACTATTATCAGCTTGATTACTATTTCCTTTTCTGAATGTGGTTGAATTTCGTAAGTAGCGAGTGGCAGAGCTGAATCATAGGAAGTGTCAGCTTTCAACTTTTATACACCAGTGGTTACCATATTGTGGTTTGGTGACACCAGTGCTTATTTGTTTTGCTTTAGCGATCTCCATTCCAAAAGTTTGCATTTTAAAGTTAGGAAAGTGTCCTTTTCTTTCTTACCCAGTAGATGGAATGAATGTTCTCAATCAGTGCTGGGAATGTGTATGTGCTTAAAAAAAATTTTTTTTTACAAATTTTTACCTATTAAGGAATGACTCATAGAGAAAAAAACATTAATTGAAGTCCCCACACAAGTAAAAATTAATGTAATAGTTTTATTATTTTGGTTGGGAGGGAGGAAGATTGAAAGATGAGGAGCTTTAAAGTTTTGTTCTTAAATATAAAATGCCCTGCTCTCTAGCTGTAAAAAAAAAAAAAAAATAGAAAATAGAAAATAGAATATTTGCACTGGAGAGAACCTTAGAATGTAGAGGGTGTTCCAAAAGTCTCAGTACATTTTAAAGCTTTAACAGGGTCAAACTACACCAAGACTGTAAAAGCTTAATGGATTTAATAGCTTAAAATCCCACAGAGACTTTTTGGGATACCCTATATAGTACTAGAGCTGGAAGAAACCTTAGAACATAGAATATAGAATGTCAGAGATAGAAGGGAACTTGAAAAATAAAAATGGCAGACCCAAAATGGAGATAGAAGATCTTTTGACAATTCCATCTATTTATAAGTAGGTAGGTATAAAGATTAAAATTAATATTCAATAACTATTATGTTTTTAAAAGTTTTTTAATAATAACTAAAGTAAAAAACTACCTAAAACCACCCAGCCTGCTCACAACAGAAGAGAGAGCAAGAAAGGCATTACCCAAAACTTATATACAATCATGTAAAAGACACAGAAAGGAAAAGGGAATTTTGAGGTGAGGGAAGAATACCAGGAGATGAAGTCTAAAGGATACAAAATTTCCACTTATACATAAGGAAACTGAGTCAGAGAAGAGGAATAGATAATAGATAGGAAGATTGAATTCTCATCAATGAATACAACAATAAATAATACCTATTTAGGGACAGGGATAGCAACTGGATTCATGATTTCACTGAAATAGGGAGCTTGCAATCAAGAAGACTCACCTTCTTGAGTTCAAATCTGGCTTCAGACACTTATTAACTGTGTGACCCTGGGCAAATCACCTAACCCTCTTTGCCTTAGTTTCCTCATCTGTAAAATGAGCTGGAGAGGAAAGTGGCAAACCATTCCAGCATCTTTGCCAAGAAAACCCTAAATGGGGTCACAAAAGGTCAGATACAGCTGAAAAGTAATTAAACAACAAAAGAGCAATAAATAAGGCAACTTCCTGGTGAGGAGATTCCTATCAATGCAGATAGATCTTTGTAATGACTTGGCTTGTCCTCAGTACAGAAAGCCAGTGAGTAGCTGTTGGGTGACTGGAAGGCTGGCTTAGCTTATTATCTATTCATTCAGGCCTGCCTCTTTTCTTCTATATCTTGGGTCAGTAAAAGGGCTAGATAAGAGGAGGAGTGAAAAGGAAAGGGGAGGAAGAAAGTGAGCAAGTATGCAGGAACCAGAGAGAGGAGGGCTGTGGTAAGAGGAGAGGAAGGAGGGTAAAGGGAAAGCTCTGGAGGTTTTGAGGTGAGTGCATTTATTTAGTAGGAACTTAATGGTTCCACTCACATCCTGCTCAGTAGTTGAGCTCCCAGCATCAACTAGTCAAGTCAACCAGCACTCATGAAGTGCTGTTGCCTATGGGGCAAACACAGCCCCTGACCTCAGGGAGCTCCCAGTTCAGGCTCCTGGCTATTAGAGCAGGCATCTCTATTCTCACTACTCTTGAAATGCCATCAGCTTTTCCAGAAAACTAAAGCTTTTTAAATGAAGAATAAGTTTTTCTGCTTTTAGTTTCAAAGTTATAAGATGGTGTATAAGATAATTCAAAGTTTACTTTATGTTTCCATGGAATTTGGTGGCATTTTCATATGCCCAAATGAATGAGTAAGATTTTAGAAAGGTACTTTGAGTGCTTAGAAGTGTTGATTAATTTGCTACATGTGTTGACAAACTCCTTTGAAGTGCAAACATTACTTTTCTATCTCATACCACAGTCCCTTAAGAGTAATATTGGAACTAGGCCTTATTTCATTGTTCTAAGGCTTTCATCACACCAACCATATCCAAATTATGGGGTTTTTCTGTTAGGGACAACTAAAATGCTCATTAGGAATAAATGGATAAGATATTGCTGGTAGATTTTCTTTTCTTTTTCAACTATTTTTATTAACCTTTCTGAGACTTTATTCTAGACGGGAAAGCCAAAATTGAGCAACCTAGGGGATAATTTTTACCTCTCTTGAAATGGCTGATGGCCAGAGTCTTCCTGTCTCTGATCTTTGGTATCCTTTGATGAAATTAGCTTTAAGCTCTACCATCTTGGGACAGAACTCTTAGAAAGACAAATGCTATTATTCTCAAAAGGCCTTTGTGAAACACTCACTCAGGGCAGCTAGATGGGACAGTGGATAAAGTGACAGACTTGGAATCAGGAAGATTCATATTCCTGGGTTTAAAATTGGCCTGAGACACTGCTAGCTTTGTGACCCCATGACAAGTCAATTAAACTTGTTTGCCTCAGTTTCCTAAGGTGTAAAATTTGCTAGAGAAGGAAATGGAAAGCCACACCAGTTATCTTTGCCAAGGAAATCCCAAATGGGGTCACAGTCAGGCATGACTGAAAACAACCGAACAAAAATAGCAGGCTTGGGTTTCCTCTCCCCAAAAAGCAGTTCAAGACAGAAACACAGGAAATACAGATAAAGAATAAGCACATGAAACCAAGACACACATTCCTAGGAAAAGTCTTACATGCCATAGACTATGTGCTAATGTGGAGGTAGTGAGACTTTTAAGTCTGAAGCTTAACTTTATCACTTACTGGCTGAATGATCTTGTGTAAATCACTTAATCCACCAGGCCTCAGTGTCCTTATCTGTGAAAAGTCTGCTACTTTTCTATAGATTATTTTTTTCTCTGCAGACTATTTGTGAGAATTTAAATCCATTACAAAGAGGTACTTGATTGTTTTATATCTTGTGTCAGTGTAGAAATATAAATTATTATCATCAATAAATTCAGAAAAATTTTCAAATAGAATGCTTCAGTAAATTTATCTTCCCTTAAAGTTTCTTACTGTGTTGGAAAGAATGTTGAGCTTGGGATCAGAAGATCTGCATTTGAGACCTGACTGCTTCTTATTAGTTGTAGGACCTTGGTTCAGTCACTTACCTTTTCTAGGCTTCACTCTCCTTTTGGGTGAAATGAAAAAGAGCTAGATTAGATAATATCCCAGCCCCTTTCTGGCTTGAATATACTTGATAAATGATTGAATAATCATATATTAAAGACTTATCATGTTCCAGGTAGTGTGCTAAAATAGCAAATATGAAGAATAATACAAAAGAATAAAAAATATTTTAATGGTAAAGAAAGCAATTATGAGCAAAATAAATTGAATAATAATGAATGTCAATTAATTCAAGGTAGTTAGGGAGAGAGGGTCTAGTGAGCAGTAGGATCAGGAAAAGCTATCCTCTGTGGGGGCCCCTTTTCTGATTTTGCCAAGCGAGTTCACTTGGCAAAGTCCCTTTTTCTCTTTGAGCCTCAGTTTCCCCAATGGAATTGACAACTGACATTTACATGGTGTTTTAAATTTTACAAAGTACTTCATATAATCTCGTTTGAACTTCAAAGCAGTTCTGTGGGGAAGGTTGTCACTCAGTCATTTCAGTTGTATCTAACTCCTTGTGATCACATTTGAAGTTTTCTTGGCAAAGATACTAGAGTAGTTTGTCATTTTGTTTTCCAACTCATTTTATAGATGAAGAAACTGAGACAAACTGAGTGAAGTGACACAGCTAGTAAGTACCTGAGGCCAGATTTAAACTCGGAAAGATGAGTCTTCCTGACTTCAGGTCAAGCATTCTGTCCATTGTGCCACCTAGCTGTCCATGAGAAAGATACTAAAGCACTGGATAAATGTTAATTGTCTGACACATGTAAAACCCAGTGGAATTACGGATTGACTATGGAAGGCAGTTGGAGGGAGGGGAAGGAAAGAATGTGAATGTTGTAACCATGGAAAAATATCCTAAATTAATTAATTAAATGAAATTTTCAAAGATAAAAAAAAGGAAATAAAAAATGTTAGTTGTCATCATTGTCATCGCTATTATTATTATCCCAGTTTTACAGGTGAGAATACTGAGGCTCAAAGATGTCAGTGATTTGCCCTTTTTTTTTTTTTTTTTTTTTTTTGTGGTTCATCCTTTGTATTGGAAGAAGATATCATGATGTTGGGGTCAAGGCACAGTTTTCAACTGTGACTCATCAGTCCAATACAAACCTGGAAGGTTCTACCATAGGTCAGGCACAGATAATCCTTTACATTTGGGATGAAGATGTCTAAATTTGTGCATCTCAAATTTAATTTCTGCTAGTGCCATTTTTCTGCGTTGTTCATGGAGCACAGGGCCTTCTTTGATGGGGGCATGCCATGCTTGGTAGTCCTGAACCAACATCTCTGGTCTCCCATCTCTCACAATTGATACAGGTGTTCTTCAGAGGGACTTTGAGAGCATCCTTGTTCTCCTTCTTCTGACCTCCGTGTGAATGCCTGCCTTGTGTAAATTCTCTGTAAAATAGTTTTTAGGTAGATGTGCATTTAGCAGTCCATCAGAGTTGCACTTTCTGCAGTAGCATTTTAATTCTTGGCAGTTTAGCAGGAGAGGTGACCTCAGTATCTGGTATGTTATCTTGTCGAGTAATCCTTAGAATCTTCCTCAAACAATTCAGATGGAGGCGTTTCAATTTTCTGGCACGCAGCTGGTAAACTTTCCAAGCTTCATAGGCATACAACAGCAGAGTCAGCACAGTGGTTCTGGGGACCTTCAGTCTGGTCCTAGTACCTCTTCTCTTCTACACTTTCTTTTGGAGCCTCCCAAACACCGAGCTATTCATGCATCGACCTCATCATCTATGTGAACATCCTTGGAAACTATTCTGTCAAAGTAAGTGAACTCATCCACAGCATTTGAAATTTCTCCATTTGCTATAACTGACAGTTTCATGTCTAGATGGTGTGATGCCAGCTTATGAAGAATCTCTGCTTTTTTGCTGTTCATTGTCAGGCCCAAATGAGCACAAGCGGCAGAGAATTGCTCCACACTCTGTCACATCTTAGCTCAGAGGCTGCATTGCGTGCCCAATCATCCGCAAAAACTTGCCATCCAACTTTGCCTCTACTTTAGTTGGCTTACGTATCCCTTTTGAGTTAGCATATCTTTAGTGTGGTAGCTGACTTTGATGCCATTTTCGATCTCTTTGAAGTGTCTGATAATACGAGGAAAACTTCATGCTAAAAAGTGTAAGAGGGGTCAAGCACATAGCCCTACCCATTGTTATAGAGCTAGCAAATGAGGCAGGATCTGAACTTAGAGCATCCTGAATCTGAGTCTGGTATTCTAGCCATCATGCCATGCTGCTACTTATAGCATGAAAGAGTGGGAACAGAGGTCCTCTGAGGCACCTCCTAGTGATAAGCCTCCTTAATATCACACCTTACAGATCCACATTTTCCATGGTGGGCTTCTAAGCACTGATGGTTTTATCCTTCCATCATACTTGAGTAATAACACTGTGGAACAAATATTTTTTTCAGTTGTTTTTTGCTTCTTATCTTCTTCATATTGCTTATTTTTTAAGCACATTTTTCAAATATTTCCTTTAGATTTCCATGCATGCGTTGTCAAAAAGAAGACTTCAACAATAAGGCAGGGAACAACAAAAAAACAAACAAAGGAATCTTTACTTACAGGTTTCTGCCACCACCTAGGATATGATCTTTTCTATTGTTCTTTGACATGGTTTAAACACTCATTAGCTGATAAGGCCAGAACTGAGTATGGATGGCAGATGCTGTATGGTTCAGGAAAATTACTTTAAATCATCATTTCTTTCTAAAAGTTAGGAGTCCAGGAAAGCTTTTTAGTACAACATTTTTTAGGATACAAAGGTGTCATGGTAAATCAGGGATTCTTGGGATTACTCCCAATCCTTTGCCTTCTCTGATCTCTAACCACCCCATGAAAAGCCAGGAAGAGTTAACAGAGTGGTATCACCCTGTGTTGGTGTGGGAAATTTAGGCAAATGGAGCTCTCTTATCTGTTCCAGCCAAATTAGATGACTCCCTGTTGTCTGAACCTGTCCTGTTTCTCTTGCTTCTCTACTTCTGTTTACAAGGTTTGCAAGATGGGAAGGTCCTCCCCATCACTACAGTTTCCAGTCTACTCCTGGTGAAATTCTCTTTTCAAGGCTCTACTTCTTCCATGAAATCTTTCCTTATTTTCTTGGCTGCTGAGCCAACCCATCAAAAATGGTCTCTCTTCTAGATTTAAGCTCTAATCCTGATCCTGCTGTCACTACTGATGTGATTTGGGGCAGGTCTTTAGGTCTCTGTTTTCCTCTTTTTAAAACAAGGTTTGATTATTTGATTTCTTTTGCAACTAACTCCAAACTACATGATACTATTCTTTCATAGAAGCTTATTTTATACTGTCCTCTGCTCATTAACTATATTGTTTTTGTCTTGAGGCTATTTGTGACTGTCTCTCATCTCTTTAGCCATGTAGAATTTTTGAGGGCAGAGATTCTATCTTGCACCTCTGTGTACCTCAGGCATCCAGTTAGTAAATGGAACTTCACATATTTAGCAACCTATTAATGTTGTTGAATCAGTGAGTGAATGAATGGCACATTGAAAATGAGGAACCAAAAATAAGGACCAGGAGGTCAGAACTATGTGCAAGATAGAACATTCAGGATCTTATGATTGTCCTCCAGGAAATTACTGGTCTACATGCCTTTTCATTTTTTTAGTGAGTAGACAAGATCACCAGGCTAGATTTTTTTTAGGCATGACAGAGGATAGCATTTTTCTGTTTTAGTTTCCCTTTAAAGAATTTCTTTGGCACTGAGGAGAAGGTGGAGAGACTATGCATGCACTTAATGCTGAGCTAGCTGAGGCAACACTTTTCTGCTAGAGTTCAATATGTTATGACAGAAAGAGTCTTGTGAGTCAGAAGACCATCTATTAACTAGATACATGACCTTGAGTGATTTATTTCCTCTCTTTTGAACCTTGGCTAAAATTAAGGGGCTGAATTAAATGCTAAATAAAGTCTCTTTTAGCTTTGACTTTTTATCCTAAATTTCAATATTTTACATTCTTAAGTTTTTCCACCACTAATATTCTTTTTTTTTTAAGCCTTACCTTATGTCTTAGAATCGATACTAGCAATTTCAAGGCAGAAGAGTAGTAAAGGCTAGGCAAATGGGGTTAAGTGACTTGCCCACAGTCATATAGCTAGGAAGTATCTGAGGATAGATTTGAACCCAGGTCCTCCCAACTCTAGAACTGACTCTCTATCCACTGAGCTACCTAGATGCCCCTACCATAAATATTCTATGCCCCAAGACTCCTTTTAATTCTCAAATTCTATCTCCTAAGGATTCTTCCAGTTCTAATATTCTATGCTTGATGCACCAACAATCAATGTTCAAACCCACTTCTAGTTCTCACATTCTACATGTTTCAACATTCTGAGGTTTCTTCAGGTACTGGTGTTCTATAATTCCTCATGCTTTAAGGAACTATTGTAATCATGTTAGTTTATATAAAGAATACTTATGATGATTATCGTAATCATTATCATGGTCGAACCATCCCAAGATTTCAATGGTATGCCATTCAGCTTGATATCTTATTGTTTACAAAAAGTACGAATGCATCTCATGAGTTGCACCCTTTGGAATGCATTTTCATAGGATGTGTAAATATGATAAGGAAACAGATTGCCTTCTATTGTGAAAGGCTGCTAACTTCTTTGGACATCCCATTAGTAAAAGTGACTGAAATCACTGAATTAATATCTCTGCCCTATTTGCTTGTGAGGTAGAAATCTGATATTAAGATGAATTTTAACTTTTTCATAGATATACTTTACCCAGGACTTCTACACAAGTTTATTCTCTCATTACTATGAAAATGTGATCTCTGTTATAATAAGTTGTCAATATTTTTTTATATCCAAAATAAAATATTTTTGAGACTTGCTTAATTCAAAATAGTTTTTTCTGCTTCAAACATCTTTGTAGTTTTCTATTGCCTTACATATGGAATTCAGACTCTTTTGTCTAACAGTCAAGACTCTCCAGAAATTGTCACCAATCTGCCTTTCCTTCCTAACAAATTAATTCAATTGATTAAAAACCTACTATGTTCAAGGAACTGTCTTAAGTCCTGGAGATTCAAAAGGCTTATATTTAACTGTGGAGAGACAACATTTACATAGAAAAATACATGCAAGATAAATTAAGATTGGAAAACACCAAGTCGAATGAGGCTTCTGGATTAGATAGTCTCTATGATACCTTCCAGCTCTAAATCTAAGATAGCTCATCCTATGAATTAGGGGGATTCAGGGAAAGCTTCCCTTAGAATGTGATGTCTGAGTTGAGCCTTGAAGGAAGCTCAAGGTGGAGTGGGATAGCTAGGTGGCTCAGTGGTTAAGAGCCAGGCTTACAGACAGGAGGTCTTGGATTCTAATCTGGACTCTTCTTGGCTGTGTGACCACAAGCAAGTCACTTGACTTCCACTGCTTAGCTATTATTGCTCTTCTGGCTTAGAGCCAATACACAGTATTGAATCTAAGATGGAAGCTAAGGGTTAAAAAAAAAAAAGGAGGAAACTAAGGATTCTAAAATATATTGGATGAGGTGGGAAGCAAATTTCAGGATGGTAGAATAAACTATGTGAAGGCACACTCAGGAGATGGAATACTGAGTTTGGGGATTAGCAGGTAGGCCAGTGTGGCTGGAATATATAGTATGTGATGGGGAGTAATATGAAATATCTGGAAAGATCAACTTGAACCAGCTGTAAGATGCCAGATTCTTCTCTCAGGGGTTTGAATTTTACCCTAAAGTTATGAGGGAACCACTAATGGTTCAAGGACAGAGGAGTGGTGTGGTCAGACCTCTGATTGAAGAAGATTAATTTGGTAGCTGTGTGGAAGATAGAGTCTGCATTCTTCTCAATCCCTATAGCCAACTCTTGTTGAATCTACACTTCTACAATATCTCTCTCATCACCCCTCTTCTTTCTTCTCACATTGTTACAACTCTTGTCCAGGCCCCCATCACCTCTTACCTGTACCCTCATATATGGTCCTTTTGCCACTTTTCTCTCCCTTCTCCAATCCATTCTTCAAATTACCCTTAAATCATTGATTATGTCATGCGCTACGAAATTCAATGACTATTACCTCTAGGATCTCCTACATATTATTTTGTTTGACATTTAAAGCCTCTTATAACCTCACTCCAGTCAACCACTTTGGACATATTTCCTTTCCTTTGATCTGCAGTTTTATATAAAATTGGATAATATTTTAAGGTGCTGAGCTATGGAGCCTGGCACATAGTAGGTGCTTTATAAATGTTTATTCCTTTTCCTTTCCATATTTCTGTCAAAATGGCCCTTGTGCTGTTCCCCATATGTGACATGTCCCCCATGCCTGGATTGCATGCTCACTTTATGTCTTAGAATCCCCAGTTTCTTTGAAAGCATAACTCTACTTTCTGCAGGGGGCCTTTTCTGATCTTCCCCTAGCTGTTACTACTACTCCTCTTTCACATCTGGATTCAATGTGGTATAATGAAAATAGCATTGATCTAGAATAAGAAGGCTGTGATTCTATTTTGAACTTTACTAATGTAATAATTAAGGGCAGCTTAGTGGACAGAGCGCCAGAACTCATCTTCCTGAGTTCAAAATCTGGTCTCAGATACTTACTAATTATGTGATTCTGGGCAAGTCACGTAACTGTGTTTGCCTCAGTTTCTTCATTTATAAAATGAGTTAGAAAAGGAGATGACAAACTACTCTAGTATCTCTATGAAGAAAATCCCAAATGGGGCCATAAAGATTTGTATGTTAACTGAAAACAATGAACAACAACAATGTAATAATTAACTGTAATTAATTACCAATTAGTTACCAATATTAAGCATGTTAATTAAAATTAATAATTAACTGGCCATAGGTCAGTCATTTCCTGGGTGTGGGCCTCAGTTTTATCTGAAAGAATGAGGAGATTAGACTAGAGAGTTTCTAAGATTGGGTTTAACCTTATTATTCTACCTACTAAAAGGACAGACAGTGCAATGGGGCAGTAATAGGGTCTCTTTTCACTCAATTATTCTTTATTCTGTGATGTCTTCCTGCACCAACATAATATGTTCAAATATTTTATGTTCTAAGTTCTAGACCTCTTCCATGTCTAACATTCTTTATTCTAACTGTACAGTCCAAAGTTTCTTCTGGCGCTGAGAGTCAGTGATTCTGTTTGAGTCTTCTGATTTTAAAATCATAACTAAAAAATTAAATTTCTGGAATTTTCATGTAAGGATATTCTGAGTTTCTTAAGCCCTTGCTTAAGATCATCCATGATCATCCCAAGACTCATCCAATGAAAGGGAAAAGAGAGAGGAGGCAAAGTTGACTGTTAGACCTGGCATGGATTGCCTGCACAAACACACATGCATTAGCATATTGGCATGGTTCCCTTATTTTATAGATTGGTTCTTGAAGCATTGCAGGACTGAGAACTCTTTAGACTTCACATTTATTTCTAGAGTATAGTAGGCGCTACCAGTGCCTTCCTCATATGAAAGCTTCATATATAATAACAGCCAAGCTAGCCAAACTTCTGCCCTAGGAAATTGCTCTCTTATTGATCCCAGGAATCAGAAAGAAGCATTGAATGTTGAATTAGGGGAGAGATTATGAATTTTGAAAGTCAATGTTTGTGCCTGAAGGGGTTTTGGATTGGGAGATATGTTATTTGGAATTTGGGGGGTTCCATTGAGTGGTATTTGGGGCTCTTTTGAGTTTTAAATATTTAGATATATGACTAACTTCCTGTGTACATTTAGGGGACTCAGAAACTACATTTCCCATGATTCCTCTTGTAATGGAGGTAGACAGGAAGTGTGATTATGTAAGGGAATGATATAAGACTCCTGAGGTCATTGGAGGTGGTCTCTTTTGGTACCTGCACTATTTGGTACCTGTGCTCTCTTTCGTACGTAGGAGAGGTAAGAGAAGGAAATGGCGGGCAATTTGAAATAGATCTTAGCAGGTGCGTGGCCATTCTTTATTTTACCAACATGGCCATAATTAAAATATCACGTCTTTTAATATCAATTTCTACTTATTATAATTATAACAGTTTGGCAACAATGTGCGTTGGAAATGTAACTCTCGATTTTTCAGATAGCCTACCAAGTTCTCTGAGAGAATTTAAAATCCTCTCCATTTACATTTCATTTACAAGTTAATTTTTTCTCCTTTATTTGAATTTTATTCTTTTTAAAATTTCTTTTGCCAATTGACTTCATACAACCCCATGACTCAGCCATTTATCCTTAGCTGACCTGAGGTACCCCTTTCAGGGGAGAATGTGTTATTTGGATATTTTCCTCAGGGGGGTGTTAAGCTTTATAATCATAATGTCTGTATTATAATTTATAATGTAAAAATTTTAACTCTTTTAGGAGTAATTTCAGGGGGGAAATGTATAATTCTCAGAAGGAAAATGTATGTTTTACAATCTATAATGTAAAGTTTAAATTCTTTTGAGAGTAATTTAAGGATAAGAAATTTGCCATCTCCTCAGAATCCAGACGATGAACCTGTTTGGTGAAGACACCATGAGGATGCCTGAAGAGCCTTCACTGGATCATGAAGATCCAAATTGAACTTTGGGGTGCAGTTGATTGAACTATGGGGAGTTGAATGAGTTGAATGCATTTGTTTTTGAATGTACACTCTTATGCCAATAGGGGACTGCCCCAAATTGGCTTTTTGTCAATGCGGCTAGTTTTTATCCTCTTTCTTTTATCCCCAAATTCCTTTAATTTAGAAGTTGACTATGTTTATAAGATCCGTCAAAAAAAGACCAGTCTTTTTCTCCAGATCTTAGGGGGGAAATGTGTTATTTGGAATTTTTGGGGTTCCATTGAGTGGTATTTGGGGCTCATTTGAGTTTTAAATATTTAGATATATGACAAACTTCCTGTGGAAGTTTAGGGGACTTGGAAACTACGTTTCCCATGATTCCTCTTGTAATGGAGGTAGACAGGAAGTGTGATTATATAAGGGAATGATATAAGACTCCTAAGGTCTTTGGAGGCGATCTCTTTTGGTACCTGTGCGCTATTTTGTATGTAGGAGAGGTAAGAGAAGGAAATGGTGGGCGATTTGAAATAGATCTTAGCAGGCGTGTGGTCAATCTTTATTTTACCAACATGGCCATAATTAAATTATAACAGTTAACATTCCTTATCATAGATTTTTTTTGAACCCTTGACTTCTGTCTTAGAATGGATACTGAATATTGGTTCCAAGGCAGAAGAGCAGTAAAGACTAAATAATTGAGGATAAGTGACTTAAGTGCTCAGGGTCTCACAGCTAGGAAATATCTGAGGTTGTATTTGAATCCAGGACCTCTTGTTGCTAGGTCCAGCTCTTTAATCCACTGAGCCTCTTAGCTGCTGCTCCTATAGGTTTTTTCTTTGATTAAACTCTTGTTATCAGTAAAGCCACTGAATTGAGATATAAATAGGATCTATTTTTGGCAGTAGGGTCATAGTGTGGAAAGAGTGTTAGAATTGGAGTCGGAGAACCTACCTTCTTCTGCAACCTTGCAGAGATTATCTTTAAGATGAAAGGGTTGAACTAGATATCTAAATTTCTTCTTTTTTTTGTGATCTTGTCATCCTCTATGATTCTGTGAAAACATCATCAATGATTACAAGACAAACACATCTATATTTGGAGACAGACAGACATTCCTGTGGACACACATCCCTCAGTTTATGATGTGTCACAGCAAGGCAGAATGTTAAAGTTGGAAGGGACTTTTGAGGTGATGGAATGTAACCCTTTCATTATCCAAGTTAGCAACTAAAGATCAGAGAGGGGAAATGACTCTGGCTTTCAAGTCCCTTCCTAAGCTAGCCCCCTCCTACTTTCTAGTCTTTTTTACCTTACTCTCTAATTCCTGCTCTTTGATCTAGTGACACTAGCCTCTTGCTATTCCATGGTATACCATGACCAAGATATGCCATCTCTCGACTCCAGGTGTTTTCTCTGACTGTCCCTTATGTGTGGAATGTTCTCCCTCACTAACTCCATCTACTGACTTTCCTTGCTTCCTTTCAGTACTATCTAAAATGCCATCTTTTACAGGATGCCTTTCCTAACTCCACTTGATTCCAGTGTCTTACTTCCTCTGTTAATTCCCCCCACCCCCATTTATTCTGTATACATCTATTTTGGGCAGTGGGGTCATAATGTGAAGAGAGTGTTGGAACTGGAGTCAGGGAAGCTAGCTTCTTCTGTGACCCTACACATGCTCCTCAATCTCTCTGGGATTCAAAGGTTTTCTTTTGGATGAAAGGGTTGAACTTTTATACACTTGTTTGAACATTGACTTTTCCATTAGACTGTGAGTTCCTTGAGGGCAAGACCTGCCTTTTGACTCTTTTTGTATCCCTAATGCTTAGAATAGTGCCTGGTGTGCACAGTAGCACATAAGTGTTTCCTTCATTGCTTATCCAGTTAGCAAGTGGTATAGCTAGGGCTTGAATTTACGTCTTCTGACTTCATGTCCAGAGTTCTCTGAACTGTTGTCTCTTGCAGCATCTTCCTCTCTCTTCACATTTTGGGGAACCCTGTCTGGATCTCTCCTCATCCTTTCACTCTCTCTTTTGTCTCTATTCATCTTTGCATAGATCATTTAAATTCTAGTAGAATATAAGTTCCCTGAGGCCAAGGAGTCTATAAGCTTTATCCTTTTATCACCTGGGGAGATATATATGTATATATGTATGTATGTATGTATGTATGTATGTATGTATGTATGTATGTATGTATATATATGTATGTATGTATATGTGCACACATACATAATAACACATGTAGTATGCATAGCATGCACATGTGTGTATATATGTGTGTAGCATATGTATATATATACATATTCATATATGTCTGGAGCTATGATTTACTTAGCATGAAGAACTCTTTGATATATTTCATTCAAGAAGGTGAGAAACTATAAAATAGTCTTAGAGAGAGTTGCCTAGGAGTACTGAGAAGATTAGTGGGCTTTCCCATGGTCTCACAGCTAATATGTGCCAGGTTAGGATTGGAATCTAAGTCTTTCTGACCACATGGCTAATCCTCTAACCATTAAGCTATACTGTGTCTCACTCTGTAAATAACAGATGCTTAATAAATCATTTTTGAATTGAATTGAATTTTCACTTTTGTTTATCGATTTATCTTGTCCTGGAGCCATAGCAAAGGCTGATTCTCCTTCCTCCTCTTTATCCTTCTCCATTTCCATATTGTCTCTTTTATTGGACCTGGATACATCTCCAAGTTGTATCATGAACTTGTGGAAACCATTAGTGCAGGGAACCTTGCCTCACAGAACCCCAGAGATTTGCCTGAATGACCAATATGCATAAGGGGAGAGCCTGATTAGGCCACAGGCTAGCTCCACAGGCTCACAGTTATGTGGGTGAACATATCGACCTGTTCAGTGGTGCAAGGTTTGAAGCAAGGCCAGGAAGGGGAATGTCCCTGGCAGCTGACAGCTTTAGATCATTAACCTTTAAATCCAGGAATGTAAATCAACAATAAAATTTTCCAGGGTGGAGGAAAAGGAATGAGAGTAATTAGGACTGAGGAGGCAGCTGAGATAAGAAGAAAACCTTGAGGCCAGTGTGGAGGAAAATTTGGGGTTTCTAGAGGAGAGAGTTTAAGGGAATTGCAGAATCCCAATTTACCAATCCTGCAGAATCCCTAACCTGCACTGAAACAGAATGGCCTTTTAGGGTTTCATTGATGAATGCTCTTTCATGCTCTATTTAAAGGGAGGGACCTATGGGGTATTCAGAGAAGACTAGTGCCTCTGCTGTGAGGGCTTGCTGAGCCCTTTTCAGGGATGCTTATCCTCCATTGCTATCCACCTGCCACCTAGCTCTCACCTGTGGCTCCAAAATGTGTGTAGTTACACCTTTAAAACCATCTTGACAGAGGGATTAAATCAGATTGAGGGTAACTGACAGGCCTTAAACCCTTAAGCGACGTGGCTGGGTATGTGTGTGGGTCTATTCTAAGTCTATTCTTCTGGTGGAATGGGTAGATGAGGACAATTTTTTCCAATGGCCATGAAAGGGATGGAAGCTGGCACTGTGGAGCACTTAAAGTTTAGTTAGACATCGAAGACACCCACATCATCCTCTGTATCCTGGTCCGTTGTCAGTTGTCCTGACTTTTGTCCTGCCACTGGATTTCAATGATTCTGGAAGAGTGAGGCTGATGACTGCAATTCTGCCTCACAACCAATTCACGTGCAATTCAAGCATCATCACTGGTCCTCTTAGAAATGAAGAAACAACATTGAGAGATGAGGGATACGGTGTCACAGGTAGTGGCAGGAGTATCTATCATGAATCTCAAGTTCTCTCTTCACCACTTTTTAACTCCAGACTGTAGACAAATGCTTCTCTTTCTGTCTCTTCATCAGTAGAATGAAGATAACATGCATGCTGCCCTGCTACACAAGGTGGTTGTGAAGAAAGCCATTTGTAATCAGTAAAGTCCGATGTAAATAGGAACTTCACCTTTCTGAGTCTCAGATTTTCTGTCTGTAAAATGGAAATGTGTGACTAGATTTTCTTAAAAGTTCTTTCTAGTGCTAGCATTTTGATCATGCTAAGATCTACAAGTATTGCGCTATTAGTGCTTTTATCCTTCTTCTGACATTGTTATTTACTCTGTGTTTTCTTCTCATATTTAATCTATATGCACCTGTCTTGGAACATAAGGTCATCAAAGGCATCACAAATATTTGAGAAGTGCTATTTCAATATACTTAAATAAGAAGGAGGGAAGCAAGGTGCCTGCTCTTTTGGGAGTGCGGTGACAGGAGTATTGTTACGGTATCAGGTGATTTAGATAACATGACAAAACTTGGTTTCTGTGTTTTCCCTTCTTGATCTCTCTGCGTCTATTTCTCTCTCTCTCTAATGTACGCATCCCTTTTTTGTGCCTTACTTCTCTGTATTCTGAAGAAGATATAAGGAGGGGAGCTGATTACTAAAACATTTATAGTAGTATTGTTTTGGTTGTGAATAAATGGATGAAAGATGGAGGTGGGAAATGATGGAGAGAGGACAAAAAATGGACACCTTTAAAGGCAACAAAATGATCTTATGAAATCTTTTGGACTGGAACACATTACATAATTTAGGCATATCCATGCAAATCACTTCATGGACAATTTTTTATTTATGTGAACAGGGTTCACAGAGTTAAAAATAATCAATTACTTTCCATTCTGATTTGCATCTTCAGGATGTTTGAGTCTTTAAACCAGCTTTGGAATAAATTTTTGTGTAATACATCCGATGAGTGAAATCTTACAAAGCCCAATATGCCAACATGAATTCTGAGCCTTCCAAAGATCAGTTTGGGAGGAGGGGTCTGCAGATCTGTGAGTGCAAAGTTAGCATTCAAGTACTCTAACCAAGGTTTGAAAATTGTATCCTTGATCTTCTCCTTCACCCCACCAGTAGCTAATTAGAAATGTATGATCCCTGATTTAGAAACCACTGAATGTCTCTGGGTTTTAATATAATTCCTTTGACTCAACTGTCCTTAAATATATGCCTATTCATAGAAAGCAGAATTTCTTGACCTCGAAAATATGTGAATTTATACAAAAAAGAGAAAGAAATATGAAATGACTTTGTTTTTCCTTACAGCCTTAGAGGCTGCCCACCCAGCCTGACCCTTAGTTCTGGCCCTACTGAAACCTCCTGGTCTGGCTGCCCTCCTCACTTCACCTTTCTAAAATGGAGAGATAGGAAACACACCACAGAAGTAGAGAAAACTGGTGAGTTGGAGGTAGGGAGGAGGAGGAGGGAAAAACTAAAATTGGTTAAATGTAAAGCAGAAGAAAAAAACATTGAATTGAGAATCCAAAGATTCATTTATAGTTATGGCTGTGTGACACTTGTGAGCTGCAACAAGCCACTTGTCTGAGTCTTAGTTTTCTTTCCTTCCTCTCTTTCTTTCTTTCTTTCTTTCTTTCTTTCTTTCTTTCTTTCTTTCTTTCTTTCTTTCTTTTTTTATCTTGATCTCTCTGTCTCTCTGTCTCTGTCTCACCTTGTTCCCTCACCTCCATCCTAGGGTTTCGGTTCTATTTTCCTTGGGCTACATGATGACTATAGAGACCAAAAAGTTGGTCAAGAGTGAGAACCAGAGGTATAAAAATCACTGCCAGGAGAGGCCAAGATTCAGATGCAATCAGCCAGCTAAAAAGACCATACAACCTGAAAGTTAATCTATACCAACATGAGTTATAAGAAACCATCAGCCCAGAGATCACTCTATATACTCCCAGAATCTATGGTAATGGCTTTTCTAACTATGAAACTCAACACTATGTTGTCAGCTTGAAGATGTATCTATCTAGTTTTGAATGGACCTAAATTTAATATTCATTCTTTGCTCTGTTCATTCCTAGACATAAGAACAGGAATCTTTCCTCTGTATTATATAGAAAAGTTTTATAGTGTAGTGGAAAAATCCCTGGATCTGAAATTAGAGACTAGAGTTCTTGTTCCAGATCTGCCACTTACTTACCTTTATGATTTTAGGCAAATTGCTTCACCTTTCTACATCTTGGTTTTCTCTTCTGTAAAATGAGGGAATTGGACTAGATCACCTCCAGGGTCTCTTACGGCTCTAAATCTACATTCTCTCTCTCTCTCTCTCTCTCTCTCTCTCTCTCTCTCTCTCTCTCTCTCTCTCTCTCTCTCTCTCTCTCTCTCTCCTTTAACTTTCCTCTTATGTGCATATAAATTTTGAATTTACAGTAAGCTCACAGGAAACAGAATGATGTATGTTCTAGAGGAAAGTACCTGATCACAAAGGGACAAGCAAGGGTTGCAAAGAGCCTCATGAGTCTCCTTGACTGTTTATTGCTTGTAGCCTCCTCAGAAGTTTCAGTAACAAACCTGGTACCACAGCCAAAGGCCTTTGATGTGGTGAAAAAGACAGAAGGTACACAGGCAGCCCTGGATATCTCCATATGACTGAAGATTTCACCTTTTCCCTTGCTTACCACCAATTCCCCCAAAGAGGACCATGGTGATTTGGGTTGACAGGAGGTGTAGGTGTGTGTGTGTGTGTGTGTGTGTGTGTGTGTGTGTGTGTGTGTGTGTGTGTGTGTGTGAAGGATGGGGTTGAGGACAATTGAAATCCAGAAATAATGTTTTAGTCTTTCTTTCCAAAATTTTTCATCAGAGTTCTTTAAATATAGAATATTCCTTTTCTTTCTATCCCTCTATCCTGACAAGAGGTTCAGGACCCTTCATTGCCCACTTTGCAGAGTCACTGTCTTTTGACCAAAATCAGAAAATGGGGAATTTAGGATTTAATGATGGAGGGGCTAGAGAAATTATCTAGTTCAGCCCTGCTCCCAGACTTATGGAAGATGGCTTGGTATATTGGATCATGATTGGTACTCCTACTTTCTTTTTCTCAGTTGAAGTCCAACAGATTCTGCTACAGCTTTTTACCTTTACCTGCCTCAGGAAACTGAAATATAATGCCAAAGGTCACACAGGTAGTAAAAATTGTTTTTTCAGAGGGTGGAAATTGAAACAAGGTAAATTTAGCCTCAAAGTAAAGAAATAGATAATAATTATGAGAGGTAGCTAAAATTAGAATGGGTTGCCTTGGTATGCAGTGGATTTTCTCACAGGGAGTCTCCTAGAAAGGTCAGATGGCCTTTTGACCTCAGATATGTTGAGTTGATGGTCCTTTTTCAGGTATTAGTTCAGATGCTGATATATACTTTTCCAACTATGAAACTCAATACTATGTTGTCATCTTACAAATGTACCTGTCTAATTTTGAATGGGTGTCAATTCAATATTCATTCTGTGTTCTGGTCATTCCTAGGTATAAAAACAAAGAGTTTTCCTCCTGATTATTCAGAAAACTTCTAAGTATTTTGTAGTGGTCCTTTCTTTCTGTTATTCTCTAATAGCCAAGCCCAGTGGTTTATTCACTGAACCATTTACTTTCTTCTATTATCACTTGTTGATTGACTCTTTAGATAGAAATTTTTCTAGCAGCAGAAGGATTTGGAGATTATTTAGAAGGATTTCATATCCAGGTGAACCAGCTTAATCTGATAACACCTGTATACTTTACCTCACCTCCACCATCACTCACACCCAGAGTTAGAATCTGTTTCGATTACTGAAACAAAAGTTCTTACTGTGTGCCTTCACTGAGATCAGTGCTATGATGGATAAGAATAATGAGGAAATGGTATCCTTGCTCCTGAGATATTGCCTGACCTACCTTTTTGCCCCAGACTTATGGAAGATGGCTTGGTATATTGGATCATGATTGGTACTCCTACTTTCTTTGTCTCAGTTGAAGTCCAATAGATTCTGCTCCAGCTTTTTACCTTTACCTGCCTCAAATGTGTTTCTTATAGACAAATATGGTAGGATTCTGGTTTGTACTCCATTCTGCTCTCTGCTTTTGCTTTATAGGTGAGTTCATTCCATTTACATTCACAGTTATGATTACCATTTGTGTATTCCCCCTCCATCTTGGTTTCCTCTTTTAATCCTGATCTTTCACCTTTCATTCTTTCCTCCACTCCAGTGTTTTGCTTTTAATCACTCTCCCTTTCTTATATTACTCCTTTTCCCACCACTCCCTTTCTTATTCCCCTTCTATTTCTCTAGAGGGTAATATAGGATTCTATACCCCAATAAATTTGGCTGTTCTTCCCTCTTTGAGCCAATCCAAGGGCAGTTAGGTTTAAGTATTACTCATCTTCACCTTCATCCTCCCCTCCGTTGTAACAGTATACTCTCACCCAACCTTGTGCTTCTTTATGTGATATAATTTTCCCTATTTTACTTCTCTCTTCCCATTTCTCTTAGTACAATAGTCTTTTCACCCCTAGTTTTTTTTGACATATTATCCTAAGCAGCTTACCACCACATCCTCTATTATACTTCTTCTAACTACCATGATAATTATGACAATTTTTAATAGTAAGAGATATCTTTTTTGCACATAAGAAAATAAACAATTTGACCTAATTAAAGCATTTAATTTTTTTGTCTTTTTTATTGACCTTTTTATGCTTATCTTGAATTTTGCACTTGGATATCAAATTTTCTGTTTAAGTCTGACCTTTTTTTTTTTTAAACCCTTATCTTCTACACAGCTGGGAAGTGTCTGAGGTCAGATTTGAAACTAGGACCTCCTGTCTCTAGGCTTGGCACTGAGCTACCCAGCTGCCCCCTAAGTCTGATCTTTTCTTCAAGAATGCTTGGAAATCTTCTAGTTTATTAAGTGACCATATTTTCCCCAGAAAGATTATAGTCCATTTTGATGGGTAGGAGATTCTTAGATGTAAACCCAGTTTCCTTGTCTTCAGTAATATCATATTCTAAGCCTTCAGGTCCCTCAGTGTGGAAGCTGCCAGAGCCTGTGTAATCTTGATTGTGTTTCCATGATATCTGAACTATTTCTTTCTGGCTGCTTGTGGTATTTTCTCTTTGCCTGGGAGCTCTTGAACTTGTCTATAATATTCCTGGGACATTTTGGTTGACATTGCAGGAAGTGATCTGTGGAATCTTTTGATTTCTATTTTATCCTCTTGTTCAAGAATATCAGAGCAATGTTCTGGGATAATTTCTTATAATATGATGTCTAGGATTTTTTTTGGTCATGACTTTCAGGTAGTCCAATAATTCTTAAATTGTCTCTCTTGGATCTGTTTTTCAGGTCACTGGTTTTTTCAGTGAGATGAGTCATATTTTCTTCTATTTTTTCATTTTTTTTTATTTTTCTTCAAGTTCCCCTTATCCTAGAAAGAGCAACTCTTTCTGCCTTCCTTTTAAGTTGTGTTCAGCAGTAGGGCCCCATGACTACTTCTTGCTGTTGGGTTAGGATTCCTTTTTGAAGTGCTTTTTAAAGATTGGTATGGAAGAATAGTTGGAGAAGTTTCAGCTATTTTATTAAATGACCATACTCTCCCCTGAAAGAATATACTCAGTTTTGCTGGGTACTTGATTCTTGTTTGTAAACCTAGTTTCCTTGCCTTCTGGAATATCATATTCTAAGCCTTTTGTTTTTATTATTTCTTGATGTCTTGTGAAGTCATTAGCTTCTATTTGCCCAATTGTAATTTTTAAAGCCTGAATTTCTTCCATAACCTTTTGATCTTCCTTTTCCATTTGGTCCATTCTACTTTTAATGACATATTTTTCTTCATTTAATTTTTGTGCCTCTTTTTTTCTAGTTGACCAATTTTGCTTTTTACGCTGTTATTTTCTTTTCCCCATTTTTCTTCAACCTGTCTTATTTGATTTTAAAATTCCTTTTTGAATCTTTCCAGAGTGTGTGACCAATTCCTCACCCCCCACACCCACTTTTTTTTTGAAGTTTTGCTTTTATTTGCTTGGATCCCCTCATCCTCTGTGTATTTTGCTTTTTGCTCTTTTTTCCCTTTAGAAATTTTTAAGAGTTATATGTTTTTTCTGCCATTTGCTCATTTCCCCAACCTTTTGGATTTTTGCCTGTGGATTGGGAATTCTGCAAGCTGCTTGCTGATTTGCTCTCCTCTACTGATTTGCAGGATTGGGCAGGGTGAGATAAATTGCCCTGGGACTAAGTCTTCAGAGCAGGTAGCCACTGAAGTTTGAACACTGAAGCCCAACCAGAAGGACCAACCAAAGTAGGGCTGGTGGTAGGGTCTGGGACTATGGCTCAGGTGCTCTTTTGCTGATGTAGTCCCCTTCCCAGGATCTGGATAGCTTATGCCCAATTACAGAACCTAGAGCTGTAGGTGGGGGTGGGGTGAGGTGGTTGGCCAGAACTCCTCTGTGTGCAGTTTTGTTTCTGGTTCTCTTCATCCTGTGAAAATCGACTGTCTCCACCTTCTTTTCAAGTTGTGTTCAGCAGGAGATCCCTGTGACTAATTCTTGCTGTTCAATTTGGATTCCTATATTTTTGAAGAGCTTTTTAAATATTGTTATGGAAGAATAGTCAGAGTGGTTTCAGCTTTTCCTGCTACTAAGCTGCCATTTTGACTCCCCACCTTCTCACTTGGTATATTGGAACATGTGCTGGTTTAGAATGGTTAAGTGACTTGGCTTATTGCTTAGATATAGGTTTCTTGTCGATTATCTATTAATTGTATGATCTTGGCTCATCCTTGGGTTGTAGTTTCTCATTTATCAAATGGAAGTGTTGGACGTGATGCTCCTTTAGGTCCCTTCTGTCTCTTAGCCCTGTGACCCTGAATCAGGACCTGGATTCTAATGCCAGACTTATTGTTTCCTTTCCGTGAGGTCATGGACAAGATAACCTCATTTTGTGAGCATGAGCTCCTTTAAAGTGTTAACTTGGAAAAAAATCACAGAATTATTTAATATTCAGAAGAAACAAGTCTTTAATCAGGATAGGGATAGGCCCAATGTTCAGCCACATCCAAAGCCCAGCACCAAGAATTTTTCAGGGCCTACACCCTGAGACTCTAGGGACATATCCCTGGAGGATCACTACATGAGATGATAGCTCTGAAGAGGGGCAGAACTTGGGGGTCTTTTATACCCTCTGGAGAACTAGGTACAGCAAGAATGCATAGGCAAACTCCAAGCAGGCTGCAGAGGTCTGCAGCCAGCCTCAGGGGTATCAGGGGGTCATCAACTATAACAATTACAAAAGAAAGGGTCAAACTAAGAGCTGGGCTTCCTGAGAAGGATCTTTAATACAATGGGAGAAGCCTCCAAAATAGTGATTCCCAAAGTGGGTGCCACCGCCCCCTGGTGGGTGCTGCAGCAATCCAGGGAGGTGGTGATGGCCACAAGTTTTAACTTTTTTTGTATTACATTCTATTCTGAGTTCAACAAATAGTTTTATAATTTCAAAGTTCAATGTTTCTAATTTATACCTTTCTTTACTATATTTTACAAAAAAGGTAGAAACATTAATACATATATATTTCCTATTAATTGCTATTGAAATTAAAAAAATTAATTTCCAGAGGCACTAAGTAATATTTTTTTTCTGGAAAGGGGGCAGTAGACCAAAAAAGTTTGGGAACCACTGCTCTAAAACAAATAAAGGCACTAAACATTTTGACTATGTTTACTAATCTCACCCAAACTAGGATCTCCAAATGGTCCAAGGTCTATAGTTCAGCCCCAAACAGGTGTGCCTGGTACTGGGGTTTCTGAAAGGGCAGGGGTAAAATTGAGGTGTCCAGATTTCACGTTGACAATAGGTAGAATGAGGCCAGTAATACATGCTTTATTTATCTCATAAGATTATTATGAGGTAAGTGCTTTGTAAACTGTAAAATGTAATTTACATGATTATTATTGTTATCGACTGGATTGATCTAGAGGATGTTAATACTTGATTAGTCTGACCCTACCATTAATTAGCTGAGTGACCTTAGATAAGTCACTTCCTCTTTCTGAGTTTCAGCCCTCTTATTTGTAAAATGAGGGTTATGTACATGTGATAGATGACTCAAAAGAGGCAACACATTACAATGGAGTGTTGGTTTTAGACTCAGGGGACCTGAGTCTTAAACTTAGCCCTGCTAGTTAATAACTGTGTGAATTTGGGCAAGTTACAATCCTTCTAGGTCTTAGATTCTCATCTGTAAAATGAAGAAGTTGGACAAGTTGTACTTCTAAGTTGTTTAGAGGAAGTTATATGGAATTGTGGATGGAGTTTTAGACTTAGAATTAAGAAAACCTGAGAGACCAGATACTTCCTACCTTTGTGCCCTGGACAAATCACTTAAATTCTAACTGCCTCAATTTCCTCATAATAGCACCTACCTCCAAGGATTGTTGTGAGGATCAAATGAAAAGATACTTAGCATAGTGACTAGCATTTAGTAGGTACTTATATGTTCTTCCTTCCTTCCTTCCTTCCTTCCTTCCTTCCTTTCTTTGGTGAAAGGGAATTCTTGGTTCTCTGTGACTTTACACCTTATTTGATGCTAGGTGAGAACAAACCAGAAACTTAAGAATTCACGCACTCAGAAAGGTGTGGTTCCAAAGGTGAGAACTCAGACAATTTGGAAAGTGTGATTGGCCCCCATGAAAAGGGGCAGGGACAGGAAACCACCATAAAAGCCATGAAAATCCCTGAGGAGGGAATCTGGTGAAGGAGGTTGGAAGAGAGTGAACTCCAAGAAGAGAGTTGTTTCAAGAAGGAAGTAGGCTTCAAGAAGAAGGTTGGTTCAAAGAAGAAAGTAGGCCTCAGGAGTCACCTTCAGCTCCAGTCATTGACTTGGGTGAGTGGATAGCTGGTTTTCCCTACCTATATTCTGGAGATAGTTTAATTCTGATTGAAGATTAACAAGTCCTGGCTGAGCCAAGCACTGGAATAATATTTAGTTAGATAGGTCTTTTCTACCCTTTTGTATTTCTCTACTTTATAAAGAAGAGATCTATAATTTTCATATATTCATCCAAACCATTATTTTTAACACTTATATTTTCTTCTTTCCTTCCTTCCTTCCAAATTTATACATCTGATATACTATGACAACTTCTAATTTTAATGACCTTTTAATTTATAGCAGTGATTCCCAAAGTGGGTGCCACTGCCCCCTGGTGGGTGCTGCAGTGATCCAGGGGTGTGGTGATGGCCACAGGTGCATTTTGGGATGGTGAATAACTGTAAGGGGGCGGTGATAATATGTGACAGGGAGCTCTAAGTAATTTTTTTTTTCTGGAAAGGGGGCGTTAGGCCAAAAAAGTTTGGGAACCACTGATTTATAGGATGAATGAGATGTACTAAATATCATTAAGCCCTTCTATGAATCTATTAAGTCTTAATACCTAGAATTATCATCTCATTTCAATCTTATGTATCTCTACCAAGTTCCCATACCATTATATCTCTTAATACCATACAGAGAAAGTTAGGGAAGAAGATGAAGAACTGAGAGTGATGATGATAAAAGGAACTGTCACAGAATGAGAAAACAAGACTTCCATTGGGAACTCCAAAAAGAATAAGACCTCCTCAAGAAGCAACTCAATATATTATCCAATGTCCCCTTTCCCAGACTGGTGGAGTCCTGGGAGCCAACAGAATTATGGTACAATAATTTATCTTCCCCAGAAAATAAACAAATTTATCTTTTGAAGATAATGACATTCTATCCTACTGCCTTTCATTTCATGGCTATTATCCCAACACCTCTTCAATTTTGGATATCTCACATGTAGCTAATCACATACCACACCCAACCTAGAGCACTCTTTACTGAATCCATAGTCATCATTGCTCCAAGCATCTTGAACATCTTCCCCAAACATTGCTGACATTAGTTCCATGGAAGGTGGAATGTCTGGCTTATGTACAATGCCAGCGATTTCATCTTGCTACCCTAATGGCAATATTATGCAAGAGAAGGACATCATATTGTGTCACCAGATGTAGGAGGGGAAAGATGATGTGTCTTAGGATAAAATACACATGTTTTAAAAAGGTCACAGGATTACATATTTAGACCTGGAATGGGCTTTAGAGGTTATCTAGTCCAACTTCCTCATTTTACAGATGAGAAACTAAGATTGAGAAGTGAAGTCATTTATCTAAACAATTATCTGCAGAACTGGGTCTAAATCTCAGGCCAAAGGTTTAAAGCTGGGAGAGACTTTTGAAATCATCTCATCCAAACCCCTCATCTTACAAGTGAGAAAATTGATATCTAGAAAGTTCATGGAGTAGTAGAGCTGATAGTTAAAAGCAGTCTATCTCATGAGAAATCCAGTACTCTTCCCAATGTATCATGTTCCCTCTTTATTTCCATTCCAGGGATTTTTTTTCACAGAACTTTTTGTATTACTCTTCCCAGGAATCATTGCATAAGAACTGAAAGGAATGGTGAGAATTTCAGACCTCTGGCAGATGTAACTGGAAGATATTTTGCTGTACATGGTATGCATATCCACTTCTTCACGCATTAGCTTCCCCCCTCCCCACTCTGGACTCCCTCCTATATGTTCTTCCATAGTTTTGTTCTCTATTTCCCCTACCCAGTAATATCTTCTCTTCATTAGTAGTTCTAAATGGAGAAAAATCATAGTAAAATGAAGATTTCATCCTACATGTTTGATGAGTGAGAGATTATAAAGAAGGCTACCATTTATCTGGCACTTCTTTGGGCACCCTGGTTAGCAATCAATTGATCTTATAAATGGGAGTCACATGAATGCTGTAGGGGGAGGTACACCTCCACTTCTCCGCGGTCTTTTCTCCCACATCCACACCCCCCCACTTCACTATCAGATGCAGAAGTTGTATCAGTTACCCTCACTCTTCTTAACAGAAGCACTTGTCAGCTTTTTTTTTTTTTTTTTTTTTTTACCTTTAGCATTTTTGTGGACAGTCACTGTTAGCAAAATATCCTAGGGAGAGACTTTAATATGATTCATTTGTACTAATCCCTGTATTTGATCCTCTTTGTGTTCATGAAAGGGGACAGTCCCTGCCTGCTATTCTACATCATCGTCACTTTGGTTTCCCTCAAAATATTTGTTCAGAAAAAGCCCATGATTCTGTCTTTGTTCATTCTGGGCTTCCAAGGGAATTCCCCATCCCCCTGTTGTCTCCAATAGGTGAAAACATTTTAGTGCCCAGTTCTTGTCTGACTCTGCTTATAGGGAAGATGATATCACTCAGCAAACATTTATTCAGAACTTAGTGTGTACTACACATATTGGGTTAGGCATTGGGGGCAGGGAACACAAAAACGAAGAAGTCAGACTCCCTGCCCTCTTGGAGCTTTAAGTCAAATTGAAGTAAATAAAACATAAATGAAGATTTCTCCTTGGATTCAGTATGAGTATCAATTGGGTCACTAAGGCTATAAGGAGCAAGCTTTGAGGTGAGGTAGAAAAAGAAAGTACAAGTTTCTTTGGCTTCTGGCCTCCACATGACAAGCCTCAAGACAGAACCAAATTCAATTCAATTCAGTTCAATCTAATTTAGCAAATATTTATTAAATGATTGCTTTGTGGAAAACTCTGTGCTAGGTGTTATGGAGAATAAAAAAAGATGATTAAGACATGGCCCTCATCTCAAGGAGTTTGCGGTTTAGGAATATGGAGATGGTATAGAGCATGGCACAGAGGAGAGCGAGAGAGACCATCTGCCTCCCCTATAACTTCAACTACACCAACCCAACACTAAACACATTCCCCCAGCCCATCATTTTGGATTGAGGATTAGTAAGGAACAGAGTAGAAGACTATTGTTAGGCAGGGACTTCAGCTTTGATTCTACACACCTTCCCCCATCTATCCCCAGCCCAAGTCCTTCCTTGCATTCTGGGTTTCCTCTATTAACTGGGTATCACCTGTCTCACCCAGCTTCTCTTTCATTCCCTCTATAATTCTTTGTTATAGACCAATTATTATTCTACTCCACTTATTACCCCCAAAGCTAAGCGCCTTCCCCAATTGCCTTCATTTTCTCACCCTACAAAATCCACTGTCTGAGGACTACCACAAAGTCCAGTTCAAATACCATCTTTTCCATTTAGCCCTCCTTGATTTCTCAATCCCGCAAGGATCGCTTTCTAAAGCATTTAAGTACTGCTTGTTGGATTGAAGATATTTGATATTCTTAGTTACTTTTATATTTTTTAACTCTTACCTTCTGTCTTAGAATGGATACTGAGTATCCATTCTGAGAAGAAGAATAGTAAGGGCTAAGAAACTGTGATTAAGTGTTTTGCTCAGGGTTACACAGCTAGGAAGCATCTTGAAGTCAATTTTGAACCCAGGTCTTCATGACTTGCCAGGCTTAAGACTCTCAATCACTAAACCATTTAGCTGCTTATCCGTGAAGCATGGCTATCCAGGCTCTTCTCATTCGTTTTCTTCTATCCTCACTTCCAGTGATGAAAAACTACTAATTCATTCAGTAATTCATTTCATCATTGGCTATATATAATTATTAATAGCCTAATCTAGGGTGTCCCCAAAATCCTGGTACAGTTTAAAGTTTTTATAGTGTAAAATCCCTGTAACTTCCATTTTGTTGCTCCTAGTACTGTTCTCTGGGACCAAGTTAAATAAAATGCATCCCTTTGCTGCATAACAGTCCTTCAAATTTTTTAAGACAAAGACTAAATATTCCCATTTTCCTTCCCATTCTCTCTTCCCAAGGTAACAAACTCCCATTTCTTTCAACTGAGAATACAGTCTGAACTCTCCCTGGGTAGTTTAGATGGAGGGAAGAGTGCTGGGTATAGTGGGACAAGACCAAGAAGACTCAGCTATTTTTTTCATCCAAAAGGGCCCTGGACTATTTATTGCCCACCAGAATCTAAAGGCATTTTGATACATTTTACATTTTCTCCATGGGATCAGTTAATGTAATTTCTCTGTTAACTAGATAATGAGTCTTAAGGGGAAAAAAATGCTGATTTGTATATCCAGGAGGCATTTTTTAGCATCAACAATGGAGATCTGCTTCCATCTTCCTCCCCTCAGCCTTAGGAATGAACACATTGACCCAGTTGTCTGGAAAGAGTGAGCTTTACTTATAGGGACAGTTTCTATCTTGCTAATCGCTTTCAGGTCTGCCTGTAGCATCTCAGCTTCAGCAACCTCCACCCCTTCAAAGAAACATCAAGCTGCATTTGGAGAGTCAGCTTTGATTAGTTACCCCTACGCCTTCCTCTAGCCTACCCAAAGCCCAAATCCTGGAAGAGAGCAGCAGAAACAGAGCTGGCCCTCACCTCAAAGGAAGGTAAGAGAGTGATGGGTGTATAGTTTGAGTTTCTCCTTCATGTACACCAAGGGTTTTGATATTCTAATTTTGGAAACTGCTCCCTTGGGTCCTGAAGGAGAGTGGCTAAATGGGAGGCACCCCCTGGGGCAACAAAAAGAATACTGAATATAGTGTCCAAAGTGCTGATGACCCTTGCCTTGGCTACTTGCTATTTGTGGGAACTTGGACAAACTACTTTCTCTCCTTGAGCCTCAGTTTCTTCATCTGTAAGAAAAGAGGATGGAGTTAGGTGATCTCTGAGGACATTTCCAACTCTAAATTCATGAGCCAATGAGCCTATGAACAATTGAATTGATGAACCAGAAAGAACAATTATGCTGGGCCTGCATAATTACTAGTGCTGTTAATCCTAGCACTATAGGTCATAAACAAATCAGGGATTAGGATAACTTTCTCCTAGCAAAATTGATTCATGCTACATGCTTATTGAGTTCAATTTACTTGAGGTAAAGAAGGTTCCTTCATGTATGGAGGAGAAAGTGGTACATCTTATGCCCTGAAGGAAGAAGAAAGACACCTTAATATTTTTGTTTAATTTGATCTAAAATGCTTTTATGACTGTCCACTATATGCCAGATGAGGAGCAGCTTTGGCAAAGTGCTTAGACAGCCAGCCTAGGAGTCAGGATTATTTCTGGGCCCAAGTCCTGACTCACATCTACTGATTCTGTGACTGAGCAAACCACTTAACTGCTTAGTGCCCAGGCAATTTTCCAATGCTATTATTTTTATTATTACTTTAAAACTTTTATCTTCCATTTTGGAATCAATATTATGTATTGATTCCAAGGCAGAAGAGCACTAAAGTTTAGACAGTGGGGGTTAAATGACCTGCTGCTGAAAATGTGGTCAGGATGTATAAAAGCAAAGGAACTAGAAGGTGAAATCTACAAAGGACAAAATGAATATTAGAAGAAAACTGATATTAATTGGTGCTTTCATTTGAGTTCTAAGAGACCCCTTTAGAAGCCTTGAAATTAAAGAATCACATTGCTGAGCTTAAAAAAAAAAACAACCCCAAAACACATACACACAGCTAAGAGGTGTTTAAGGTCGGCTTTGAACCCAGGATCTTATGTCTCTGAACCTGGCTCTCAATCCACTGAACCACCTTCCTGTGCTCTGCCCTCCTTTAAAATTATTTTTACAGTGTTTTCCCCCTTAGTTTATCTATTTCTCCTCTAATTTTTAATATCTCTTCTTTAGTCCTAGTTTAGGTTTGTTTATTTGTTGGCTTGCTCTTATTATTTTTTTTAAATTAACCTTCTCTTTTATAATCCCAAGACAATGGGAGAGGGAAAGAACATGAAATATGTAACTATGGGAAAATATTCAAAATAAAAACTTAAAAAAAAATAAAATAAAGTCCCAAGACAGAAGAGTGGTAAAGGCTAGGCATTTGGGGTTAAGTGACTTGCCCAGGGTCACACAACTAGGAAGTAGCTGAGGTGAGGAATTCCCATCTCCAGGCCTGAGCCACCTACCTGCCCCAGCTTGTTAATTTTTTTAAAGTCCATATTCAGTTTATTAATCCTTTGTTTTTCTACTTTGTTAATATATGTTTATAGGGATAAAATTTCCCCCCTGGGAACTGTTTTAGTTGCATTGCAGAAATTTTAGTTCATCATTTTTACTTTCATATAATTATTATTTGTCTCTATGATTTGTTCTTTGACCCATTCATTCTTTAGGATTTCATTGCTAAGTCTCCATTTGTATCTATGTCTTTGGTTTGTGCTTCCTGAACTGATCACTGTCTTTGTTGAGTAATGGTCTGTAAAAGACATTTTCACTATTTTGTATTTTTACATTTGTTTGCAATATCTCTCTGCTCAAATATATGGTCAATTTTTGTTAAAGTTTCATTTGGTCACTGAGACTATTAATGACAGAGAGGTTACCAATATGCACTGGTCAAGGGAATTCTTCACATAGATACCCTTAAATTGATGAAACTGAGGCGCTGGTCCAATAAGCAAACCAATACTGGTTCAGGCACTGTGTTAGGTGTTGAGGGTAAAAAACAAACAAACACATTCAGCAGTCCCTGCCCTGCAAATACTTTTTCTCTATTGTCCCAATCCCCAGTCTATCAATAACTTTTATTTGGGGAATCATAGCAAAATAGACAAGAAAATCTGAAATTGAATGGCAGAGAATTTTAATGAATACAGCACTTAACTAAATTCCACTGGACCTATAAATATTTGGAAAGATTTGAATATTAGTCCTATTAGATGTTTATTCTCTGCATGTCATTTAGTTTCATCATCTGTAAAATGGAATTATAAATAGCACCTACCTATCAGGGTGGTTGTCAGTATAAAATGATTTATAAAGCACTTTGTAAACTTTGAAGGGTTATATAAATATGAGTCATAATAATGACCCTTCAAAAATCATCTTATCTTGGAGAGGAGATTTTGGTCCATTTTTTCCCCTACAGAATTGTCATCTAAATAATAAATCATCTATCTTTCCAAACAATCATTCAATAATCCTTTATCAAGCATCTATTTACTACGTGTCAGGCACTTTGCCAAGTGCTAGGGATAAAAAAAAAAGAAACAGAAAAATAGTTGCTGTCCTCAAAGAGTTTAAAATCTTTGATTTTAAGGGGGAGACAACAAGGAGACTAAATAAAAGATAAATAAGAAATAATTAATAGAGGAAAGGCATTGGAGTTAAGGGAGTGGAGGAGGCTTCTAGTAAAAGAAGATTTTAGTTGGGACTTAGAAGAAGCTAGGAAAGTTAGTTGTTGGAGAGGAGGAGAGAGAACATTCTAGGCAGGGAAGACAGCCAGAGAAAATGCCCAGAGCCAAGAGATGGAGTTTCTTTTGTGTGTGTGTGCACAACAGCCAGGAGAAGTGACTGTATCAAAGAGTACATGGTAGGGAGTAAGATTTAAGAAGACTGAAAAGGTAGGAGGGAGCTAAGTTATTAAGGACTTTGGATGCCAAAACAAAGCATTTCGTATTGATCCTGGAGGCAATATGGATTCACTGGAGTTTATTGAGTAGTGGGCTGGCATGATCAAAGCTGCACTTCAGGAAAATTACTTTGGTGGCTGAATGGAGGGTGAATTGGGATGGGGAGAGACCTGAGGCAAGCAGGTCACCCACCAACCCCCAAGCGTGAGGTGATAAGAGCCTGCACTAGAGTGGTAGCAGTCTCAGAGGAGAGGTGGGTTATGTTTGAGAGATGCTGTAAAGATGAAATCCACTGGCCTTGGCAACAGATTGGATATAGGGGATGAAACGGAGGAATCTAAGATTTCTCCTAGGATCGAGTTAGCACAGCTGCAAATAGCAGCTTTGCTTGGCTAACAATAGTAGGTGTAGCCATTTTTTATATAACTGTCATTTATGGATAGACCCTTTCCCAATCTATAATAAAGAAAATAATTTTTTAAAAAAGGAAGGGGAATGTTATGTTTGCATCTGACAGTGTAAAAACATATGGAACAGCTTCCCCCTTAAGTTCTGGCCTCTTTTTGTTTCATAGTCTACTTTCTGGAACTCTCAATGTGTGCCTCTCTTCCTCCCATTTGAAGTCCTTGCTTTCTTTGGAGGGAAAAAGTCTCATTTCCCTTCTAAAATAGAAGCCCATGATCGTAAGAATTTTTTCCCCTTTATATTTTCAGTTGGTTCTAAAACATGGTAGGAGCTCAACCAAAGTTATTGAATTGAATTTGGAAATATCACAAGGGGGAGAAACTTATGATCTCTAAAGTCTAGGATTTGGTTTCAGGGTGGGAAGTAGGGAAGAATCTACAAATGGGGTAGAACATAAATGGGGATGAAGGCTAGGTGGCTCAGTGGAAGAGAGCCAGGACTAGAGACAGGAGGTCCTGGGTTCAAACCTGGCCTCAGGCACTTCCTCTCTGTGTGACCCTGGGCAAGTCACTTAACCCCTACTGCCTAGCCCTTACTGTTCTTCTGCCTTGGAACCAATACACAGTATTGAGTCTAAGAAAGAAGATAAAGTTTTAAAACAAACAAGCAAAAGTCATAAATAACCATTATCCTTTAGAGTAAGTAAGAAAAATAACATACATATTTTGTAGCTGTTAATAAGCATGCCCTCTTCTTGCCTGTCAGTCATAATGGTGATGCAATTAATGACCCAGAGCATTAAGGCTTTGCAAGCAAGGTACTTTGCTCAGTGCATGAGCGAGACACAAATTGAGAACTTAGAAAGAGATGGAATAATTGGGCACATGTTCACTCTTGTCTTTCTATTTGTCTTTACTGTTTTGAGTGAACACCTATTGGAGAGCAGACACTTCCAGAATGTACAGATCCAGCCACCCTGGATAAAGTTAATTGAGGCATGGAGGCAGGCTCTGTTAAAATGGCAGAATGTAGTCATGGGACAATGATACCAAATCTTTATCATATGGCCTTTAAGTGGAATTTTAGTTGAGAAAATCATGTAACTGTGCTGATTGGATCTAGTACAAATTCAAGTGCTCTAACTTTCTAGCAAGATTATTATTGTTCCATGGAAATGCTTTTGTTCTCCTTGATTAATGTTAAAATGCTCCCCCCTCCCCACATCCAGGAGATGTTCCAAGCCTTCTCCTCTCTTTTTAAGTCACCATCAATGCTCCCAGATCCCAGTCTCCCAGTACATGAGCTCCTCTTCTATTTACTTGGGGTGGGGGGAAGCCCATGTATCATAAATTTCCTCATATCCCCAATTTGCAATTCAGAGCCTTCTGAATCTTCACTTGTCCTTTTCTCTCTGAGGAAGAGGTAGCCCTTCTCTCTGTGAAGGTTAACCCCTTAATTCCCCTATTTTCTCTTTTGAGAGCTTGAGAGAGTAATCTCTGTTTACTGGCTCATTCTCTACTTACTGCTACTAACATATATTCAGATATCTCCTTTCTTTAACAGATCTCTTCTTGCCCCTCCATCCCCTCAAGCAATCATTCCTTTTCCTTTCTTCCTCCTATGCCAGAAAGAATCATCTATAATATTCTACATCAACTATTCTGTTTCTTCATCATACTCCTCATTTTCTTGAATTCTGGTTGTTGTTCTTTAGTAGTTTTTCTAGCCATGTCTGATTCTTACTGACCTAATTTGGTGTTTTCTTGGCAAAGACACTGGAATGGTTTACCACTTCTTTCTCCAGTTCATTTTACAGATGAGAAAGAGAGGCAAACAGGATTAAGTGATTTGCCCTGGGTCATCTAGCTAGGAAGGGTGTGAGGCCAGATTGGAAGATATGTCCTCCTGACTCTAGGTCTGGTTCTCTATTCCACTGTACCATCTAGCTGCCTGCCCATTTTTCTACTGAAATTCCTTTCTCAAAGTCCACTAGTGATATCTTAACTGTTTAATCCTATGACCTTTTCTCAGTCCTCATTCTATTTGACTTCCTGAAGCTTTTAACAGTATTGTTCCCCTTTCCCTCCTGGATACTCTTTCTTCTTTTGGCTCTCATAACACTGCTTTTCCCTTGTTCTTGGTTTATATATCTGATTGCTCCTTATTGATCTTTTTTTTTCTTGATCCCTATCTATCTTCTACTCTCTGAATATGGGTATTCCTCAAAGGTTTGTCTTGGTCTCTCTCCTTTCTCTTTATTTTCTCCTTCGATGGCTTCATTTGTTCCCATGAGTTAGATTCCCAAATCTATATATTTATTTAATTTTAATTAAATTTAATATCTCTCCTGAACTTGAGTCCCACACTATTACTCCATAATGGACCATCATCCTTCTTAAACAGAGGACTTGGGAATAACTTGAATTCCATCATGAAACATTTGAAAGGCTGGCATGGAGAGGAAGGGTTAGGCTTTTTTTGCCTGGCCTCAGAAGGCATGATTAGGAGCAAGTGAATGGATCAAATTTAAGTTTGATGCAAAGAAAAACATTTTTAAACGAGAGGTATGTGGAATGTGCTGCTTCTGGAGATGTGGCTTCCTTTTCACTGAAGATCTGTAGGTAGAAAGTGACAACTTATTGGGTATTATGCTGAGGGGATTCTTATTCAGGTGTATCTTGGGTTAACTGACCTCTGAGGTTCCTTCCAGTTCTTTGATTCTATGATATTTCTGAATATCCTATTAGTTTTTCAAGTTTTATATGTCCAAAATAGGCCTCATTATCTCACCATTTCCATCTCTCCCTACCTCTTATTTTTCCTATTTCTACTAAAAATAATATCATACCAAAATTGCTACCAAGTCAGTCACTCAGGTTCATAATCTTAGAGTCCTCCTTTACTCTGATAATTGGTTTTTAGAATTTTTTTTTCACATCTGTTCCCTTCCTTCCATTCTCATGGTCACAATCACTGTTCAAAACCTTATTACCTTTCTCTTGGACTACTATAATTGCCTCCAAATGGCTTTCCCTGTTTCCATGCCCAAACCCTCTCCAATCTCTATTTCTCTATTCGTACTTGTGTGACCTTGAATAACTCACTAGAGTTCTCATCTGGAAAATGAGTGTGTTGGACTAAATGACCTCTGAGGTACCTTCAAATGACCCCAATCTGAAGAACATGCTTTTCTTATCTCCACACCTGAGAATCCTTACATTCCTTCTATAAGAAATTTTGTTTGGGTATACCTTGCAATCTAGTCTATTGGATAGAGTGCTGGACTTTGGGGTGAGGAAGACTTCAGTTTAAATTTCATCTCTGACATGAACCATGAGATTCTGGGCAAGCCACTGAACCACTATGTGCCTCAGGCAACTCCCTATGCTAAATCAGAGACAAATTGTTGATCTTCAAATTCCTTTCCTGCATCCCTAGTACAATCCTTTAAAACATTGTAGGAGTTTAATGAATTTTTAGTTGCATTGAATTGAAATGGCCTCATATTGTTGCTGATTAGAAAAAATAAAAACACTTTCTTAAGGTGTCTCCACCCTTTCCCCTATGGGAATATGATAAAGATTCATATAAGAGAGATAGTTGGTGCCTGTGTAGGGATATCATAACAGAACACTATTGCACTCCAGCTATTTCTTCTTATTGTTCAGAAGCAAAATTCATTCTTATCATCTTTGATTATTTTTGTAATCAGAGAGTCTGCAGGTGCTGATGATGGAAGAAAAAATTACTTCATCACTTGTCATTCCTATCACAATGATAAGCATTTAGGACTCTGCAATTTCCCAACATTAACAGTACTTGAACAGCCTTTATATTTGTTTTCATGACTTATGCCACCGGGCTACCCAATGAGTTGATTGGGGCCAAATTACCTTGAATGAATGAAAAAAAAAACACTTATTAAGGGCTTAATATGTGTCAAACATTGTGTTTATGTACTAAGGAAATATGGTGCCACCAATGAAGTGCTATACTTGGCATTAGGGAGACCAGGGTTTGGATCTGGCCTCAGGCACTTACCAGCTACAAGACTCTGGGCAAGCATCTTCAGTTTTGGATTCGCAGACCTTTAAGGTCCCTTCCAGATCTGAATCTATTTTCCTATGAGCCTAATAACAAGGGATGCCAATGCATATAGGAGAGTGGTGGGTAGAGAGACATATTTGGGTTGGGAAAGTTCCTAGGATATTGAAGGAAGCCTCTGTACTAGTAATGCTGTATTGATTGGATTATGGCTACCAAATTGGAAAGGGGTGTCATGGGGTGGGAATAGTACGGAAAGAAGGTAGGGGCAGGTCACTTGGAATGGGCTGCCTGGGACATTTACCAATCAGGACAGTAGGGCCACAGGATAGGAATTCTACATTTAAAGGAGTGTCTGAACTGATAGTATAATGACAAGGGGACCTTAAAGTGATCCCTTTGGGTTTTTTTGTTTGTTTGTTTGTTTGTTTAAAGAAGTATAGAGAAATAGAGAAGTAATGTGATTTCCTTAGGGAAGTCAGTTCCTGTCTATATGGGTACAGGAACATTTTATTTTACTAATATATCCTTCACCTTCTTCTAAAGGGATGTGGAACAGCTTGAAAGTTAAACATAATGGGACAGCTAGGTGGCTTAGTAAATAGAGAGCCAGGCCTAGAGATTGAGAGGTCCTGAGTTCAAATATGACCTTAGATACTTTCTAGCTGTGTAACCCTGGGCAAGTCACTTAACTTTAGTTCTTTTACTCTTCTGCCTTGGAATCAATGCTAAGTATTGATTCTAACATGGAAAGCAAAAAACAAAGAAAGTTAAACATAACAAAAAACAAAATGATTACAAATAAAACTACTTAAAGAAATTAGTGAGGATAGATGCTACCAATTAATCAGCTAATTATCAAGGATTTGTTAGATGCCTACTATGTACCAGGCACTGTACTAGGTGCTAGGGACATTTCTACAAAGAGAGAAATAATGTCTACTGGCAAGGAGATTGCCTTCTAAAGGTAACAAGTAGATATATAGGCATATGCAAATAACTATAATAAGTGAAATCAAAGTAGTTAAATTCATGATGGCTTAGGATAAAAGATGTTAACAGAGACAGAGGTGGGATGGGGGCTAGAAGAGGGTAAGAAATGCTTTCAAGGCTCCTGAGATGAGGTTATAGGGAGGTTATAGGATCATGAGTTATAGAACTAGATGGGACACCTGGGATCATTTAGGACAACCCCTTTACTTTCTAAATAAGGAAATCAAGGATTGAATTATAATTGTAGATAATCAATAAATTTTTCTCTGTACCTCTGGGAATCAAGACAGAAAGACTACATAATTTTCATGCTAATTCATATGTAGAGACAAATTTTTCTGATAATCAGCTTGAGTAGAAAGGAACTTGTCAATTCTTATACTGGGGATATATAGTCAGAGGTTCTTTTTAATTTTTATTATAAATTTAATCATTAACAAATGCAAACTTTGGATATACAAAGAATAAAAATGTAGATGAAACTATGAACTTATGTTCCATAAAAATAACATTAATAACAGCTAACATTTAATAAGCTTCTACCAATGTCCCAGAAACTCTGTTAAGTATATTATAATTATCTCATCAGATGCTCCTGACACCCCTGGAAAGTAGGTACAATTTTATCTCCATTTTACAACTGAGGAAATGGAGGTCAACAGGAGTTTAGTGACTTGTTCAGGGACTAAGGCTAGATTTGAACTCATCGTCCTTATCTGTACTGAGAGCTCTATATACTCACTACCTAGCTATAGTTATTTTAAAGTGTATATTAGGAAAGCTAATAAAATTACTCTGCTTTTCCTGAATTTAATATTTCCTTTTATATTTTTTGTTTTATTGATGCTCTTTCCTTTTCATTAACTCATATCTTCTTTCCTTCCTATGAATAAGTATAATCAAGTAAAACAAATAAAATTGGCCACATCTGATGTATACCTCATTTCTCATCTTCAGTACACTTTCTCTTGGTCAAAGGGAGTAAGGTTGGGGTGAGAGTAAAGAATAGAGAGGGGAGGAGGATCATATTTCTTCATCAGTTCTTCTAGAAATCATGATTGGTTAATTACTAAGAATTCTGAAGTTTTCAAAGTTTTCGTTTCTTTTACAGTATTGTGCTAAATATTTTATTTTCATAGTTTCTGTTCATTTTTCCATGTATCAGTTCAGACAAGCCTTCCTAAATGTCTCAATTCAAAGTGCCATCCCTCCCTCCCTTCCTCTTTCTCTCTCTCCCTCTCTCCCTTCCTTCCTTCTTTCTTTCCTTTTTTCCTTTCTTCCCTCCCTGCCTCCCCCCTCCCTCTCTACCTCCATCCTTTCCTTCCTTCATTCCTGCCTTTTTTTTTTTTCTTCATAGAAACTGCTTTAAGATTGAACTAATTCTCCTTATGGAATGAGATAGTAAAGAAGAGATCATGACTCCAGGGAAATGGATTTTACTTGAATTCTTGCTATATCCTTTCAGAAATATCTCTTTGTAAAAGTTAATGGATGTTAATTAAAAGAATCTATGGCATTAGCCACTGGCCTTTGATATGGGGGTGGTATACACTGGAACTGGCACTTGAGCCTATAAATTGGAAGAATTATTTCATAGCCCTTTGGGGGGGGTGGAATATCCACAGACCCGAAGGGGAAGATATAACTAGTTTTGCTCTGTGGGTGCAACTCAGTGAGAGTGGAATAAGGACTCTATTTTGTTTACAAGACAGTAGGATTCTATGAATGTATTCTTGCCAGCTCCACTAAGTTCAAAGAAAGGGTTAAGTGTATTAGACTGATGAGTGAAAATGTCTCTTAGTATGTACTGGAAAAGAAAAAGGCAGCATTTCATTTTCAATACAAAGGCCTAGATAAAGAGAAGGATCCTTTGAGCAAGTCTCTTGTGATTTCCCGGATGAGATTCTGAAATTCTTATCTGAAAGTGAAATTTGGCCCTGTGTCAATTACCCAAATTATTCTAATTTTCTGGCAGTAGCTCTTCTGTTGTGACTGCAGATGTTTTATAAGAAATCTGCTTCAGGGGAACAATTCAGATCCAAGCATTTTAGGGTTCTAGAAACTCACAACTTAGTCTTTGCACTTATGCCAAATCTGGGACTCATCCAAGAGTTTCTGCTGAAAAATGCTAAAAATGCACAAAGTGACTCTGATTAGTTTCACTTGGGAACATTCTTATTCTCTTCCTGAAGATATAGCCTACATCCATAGCCTGTGCCTCCTGATATGTGAGTTGTCCTATGAACTTTCCTTTCATCTTTCTGTCTTAGAAATGCAGTCTGGTAGCTCAGGAGAAAATGTTTCATGATGATGAGCCCTGCTGTCTGTAAGAATCCAAATACAATATCTTGTATGATTGGGAAAAGCATTCTGTTCCTGCTCCATTGTTTGGACTTGCATGATGAGCCCTGAATGGGTCTATGGTTTTCTCTTCCTGGTGTCAGGAATTAGGGATCTCATTGTCTCATTGCCCCCACCAAGAAAAAAAGGTTTTTGGTTCTATTCCTCCTTGATGCATTTTGTTGCCTAAAGTCTGGTATCTCAGAATAGAAAGTCTTTCAGGAAACTGCAACAGGATTTTCTTTTCCCAGAGATATGGAATCTTAGAAATTCTAAAATATTTGAGCTGGAAGTGATCAAATGAGTTTCATCAGAATTGGAAGGTACCTTAGAGCAGAGGAGTCAAACTTGGGACACAGAACCCCAGAGTACAGCCTAAATCAGATGAAAATGTAATTGGGAAACGTTTAACAAACTAAATAAAAATACAATAGAAAACAATGTTAATATATACATTTCTAAGTCAACATGCATCCCATAGGGATCTATTTCTTTTTTCTCATATTTTTATTTCATTAAATGTTTCCCAATTATACTTTAAAAAAATTTAAGATTCATTTTTAAATTAAATTAAATTTGTTTGTTTATTTACTTATTCAGCTCCTCCTTCCCCTCTCCAAACCAAAGAAGTTATTATGTTTCTACTTCTCAGTTTATTCTCTGGAGATGAACAATGTTATTCTTCAAATATTAAATCTGTAGCTGTATATAATGTTTTCTTGGTTCTACTCATTTTATTCTTTGTTATTTCATGTAGTATTTTCCAAGCTTTTAAAAAAATTAATATGCTCATTGTTTCTTAAGGAATAGTATTCCATCATAATCATATAGCACAATTGTTTAGCCATTGTCCAATTGATGGGCATATCTTCAATTTTCAGTTCTTTGCTACCACAAAGGGAACTGCCATAAATATTTTGGAACAAAATATTTTTCCTTTCCCCTGATCACCTTATGAAATAATTTTAACAGTAGTATTGCTGAGACTAAATATATATGCAGTCTTATAAGTCTCTAAGCAAAATTCCAAATTGCTCTCCAAAATGGTTGGATCAATTTACAGTTCCAACCAGAATGTATCCACATCTCATCCAACATTCATCATTTTGCCTCTGTCATTTAAGCCAATCTGATGGTGTGAGATGGTACCTCAGAAATGTTTTGCTTTGCATTTCCCTAATCAGTAGTGATTTAGAGCATTTTTTTATGTACCTATATATGGCTTTGAGTTCTTCATCTGAAAACTATTCATATCTTTTGCTCATTTATCATTTAGGGAATGGCTCTTATTCCCCCCAAATTTGACAAAGTTATCTATATATTTTAGATATGAGACTACTATCTAAAAGTCTCTGAAATTCTCCTTCAATTTTCTGTTTTCCTTTTAATCTTAGAAACATTTGCTTTATTTGTACAGAAACTTTTCAATTTAGTGTACTCAAAATTATCCATTTTACTACATCTTACAATGTTCTCCATCTCTTATTTACTCATAAATTCCTCTTCTAGCTGTAAATTTGATAGTGGGTTCCTTGTTCTTCTAATTTGCTTATGATACCTGCTTTTATGTCTAGATCATGTATTCATTTTGATCTTATCTTAGTGAGTGATGTAAGATATTAATCTTTATCTACTTTCTGCCAAACTACTTTCCAGTCCAAGCAATTTTTTTTAACCAAAAAGTGATTTCTTATCTTAATAGCCCGGGTCTATATTTTGTCAAATACGAGGTTACTATAATCTTTACAACTATTTATTGTGTGTCTATTCTGTTCCCCTGATTTCATTTAAATTTAAATTTCATTTAAAAATAAAATTTATTTTTCTCCTATTACATGTATAACATTTTTAAAACATTTATTAAATAATCAATTATATATATCTAATTGATTAATTAAGAAAAATTTCCATGGTTACATGATTTTAAACATTTATTAAAAAAAAGTTTTGAGTTCCAAATTCTTTCCCTTCTTCTGACTTTTCCTGGCTTCCCCACTCCCTGAGATAAGAAGCAATCTCTTTTAGATTCTCTATATTCATTTAAAAAATTTAGAATTCCAAATTCTCTCCCTCCTCTCTCCCTCCCCCTCCCCCTTGGGAAGACAAGTGATATAATATTGGTTATACATCTGAAATTATTCAAAGTGTATTGCAAAAGAAAACACACACACACACACACACAAGAAAAATAAAGAAAGTAAGAAAGTATGTTTCAATCTCTACTCAGTGATCATCATATTCTCTGTGGAGGTAGATCTAATTTTTCCTCCTAGGTTCTTTGGGATTGTTTTGGTTCATGGTCTTGATCAGAGTATCTAAGACTTTCACAGTTGATCATCCTTACAATATTGCTGTTTTTGTATACACTGTTCTTCTGGGTCTCCTCCCTTCCCTTTGCATCCATTTGTATAAGATCTCCCAGATTTTACTGAAACCAAGGGATCTGTTTCTATTAGAGTTTGATACCACTGACTTGGCATATAGAATGTTAGAACCTGGAATGCCAGAGCTAGAAAGAATGTAAGAACATGAACCATTTGACATAAAAAAGACTTTCAAGGTCATCTAGTTGAACCCTAAAAATTTAAAGGTGAAAAAACTGGCATTTAATCTATCTTTTCCATTTCTGAGGATTTATGAAAAAAAATGCTATCCACCTTCAGAGAAAGAACCGTTGAGGTAGAAGTACAAATGAAAACACATGATTTATCACTTATTTATTTGGGCATATGATTTGGGGGTTTGGGTTCTATAAGATTATTCACTTACAAAAATAAATAATATGGAAATATGTTTATATGTATATGTATAACTTAGATTGAATTGCTTGTCAGCTCCAGGAGGAGGGGGGAGGGAAGAATGTAGGGAGACAATATGAATTATATAACAAAGGAAAATTTTTGTGGAAATTTGTTATTAAAATAAAAAAGTTAATAAAGAGAGGGAAAAAACCCTGTTCTTTCTATTTTGTAGAGTAAGAATGTTAAAGAAAGTAAGTGAAAAGACTAATTCCAGTCTATCAGATCTCTAAGGCTCTTTTATTCTAGGCAGACATACAACATGTGGATAGGCTACAGCCCCTTCATCCTTTCACTTGCTATTCTTGCTATACAGACTATCAGGTAACTGGAAAAAAAAATGTTTGTCTTGGGTGCCAACCATTGCTGGGAGCAGCCTACCATCTGGTGGCTGAAGGATGCATTACTCCAATTAGACAATTACAGATGGTTATCAGCTCAAAAGCACTTCAGAGGTCATCCAGTCCTCTCTTTTCATTTTATAGATGGAGAAACTGAGTCACAGAGCAATGTAGTGACACATTTACGTTTACACACCTATATAACTCAGTATTTGTAGATAAAAGGAAATGATTTGGGTAAATTTCAGAGGAGTGAGCCTTTTGTCTGTCTTCCTCAGCTTGGATTAGGCAGTCACGTATTTGGTTATAATTTGAAATTGCTCCAATCTGGACTCACTGCTTGAGAATAATCTCATATTGATCTGCTAGGATACCTTGCCCTTTGCCATTGGAAATGCCTTTGTTTAGTTTTTGAACTGATTTCAGGTTTTTAGAATCTCTTATAAAAGAGGAAGTTGGATATAAAGAAAAAAACAGAAGTGAGTCTTTCTTTCTTTCTTTCTTNCTTCCTTCCTTCCTTCCTTCCTTCCTTCCTTCCTTCCTTCCTTCCTTTCCCTTCCTTCTTAGAATCATTATTGTGTATTGGTTCCAAGGCAAAAGAGTGGTAAGGACTAGGCAATAAGAGTTAAGTGGATTGCCCATAATTATGCAGTTAGGAAGTGTTAGAGGACAGATTTGAACCCAGAATCTCTGTCTCTAGGTATGGCTTTCAAACCACTGAGCCACCTAGCTGCCCTGAGTCTATACCAGTGATTCCCAAAGTGGGCACCACCGCCTCCTCGTTGGGTGCTACAGCGATCCAGGGGGGCGATGATGACTGCAGGTGCATTTATCTTTCCTATTAATTGCTATTAAAATTTAAAAAATTAATTTCCAGGAGGTTAAGTAATATTTTTTTTTGGAAAGGGGGCAGTAGGCCAAAAAAGTTTGGGAATCACTGGTCTATACTTTTTACAGAGTGAGAAAGTGTATTTCTCAAGGACACACAGTTGAGTAGGAACAGAACTGAGATTCAAACCCATGCTGATCTTTGAGCTACACCCTACTGCCTCTCCCAATTGTCATTGCCTTAACAACAATATGAAAAAGACCAAGTCATCTTTGCATCCCAGAGCCTCAGTTTGCTCATAGAAAACAAAATGGGTATAGCAATACTGGTAAAACCTACTTCATAGACTTGTAAATATCAAATCAGATCAATATGTTTGAAATGCCTTCTGAGTATATGACCCTTCAAGTGTGAAGATGTAACTATTAGCAGTAAATTAATATTACTTTAATTAACAATTAAAATCATGAATGATAGAAATGCAAGTGTACCTCACATGGAGAGGTTGACATTCAATGTCTCCAGCCTTTACATGCTCACTAATTAAGGGAAATGAATTTATTAGATGTTGAAAGCAAGGCTTTGTAGTTATGGTGATTCTAGATTTGGAATCTAGAAGCCCTGTGGTTTGAGCCCCAGAGCTGCTTTTAGTTATGTGGCTTCAGGAAAGTAGTTCTTTTTCTCTGAGCTTCAGTTTCTTCATTTCTAGAGTGAAAACAAGAGTTATTGCATTTCTTATTTTGTAGAAGAAAAATCTGTCTAAAAGGGAGATATTTTTCATTGTTACTTGTCCTTGACTTCTTGGCTCCACTTGTTAGCTCTATAGGCAATCATGGAGCTGAAAAGATCCCTGTTGTTTTCAAAGTGAAGGGAAAATATGCTTGCTTTATTGTGGATGTTTTTACTTGAACAATTGTTTTGAAGCCAACAGGAAACTAACTAGCTGTATAACCTTGGGTAGCTCATTTAACCTCTTGAAGCCTCAGTGACCATGTCTTAAGCAAAGAGAGTGGGGCTAGATGACTTTAAAGGTCTCTAGAAAATTGAAATTCAATGACACATATGATTAATAGCTTTATACATTTTTAGTTGGGAGGAAGCTTAAAGGTTACCAAGTTAAATTTCCTCATTTCATAAGTGAAAATTAACAAGCCCAGGGGAGCTTGAACAAGTTGCCCAAGATGACAGAGTATCAGAGAAAAGATTTGAACCCAAGTCCTCAGATTCAAGGGTAACTACTTTTTTTTTTTTTAAAAAAAAATCATTCCCACTGCCAGTTAATGTATTTTTCTCATAAATAATTCAGTGAAGAAATGGTGGAAAATGGACCTTTTTAACAACTTAATGAGTTTTTATAAGTGAGATCTCATAGGGTCTCATTCCCTAAATAGAGAGCCAGGCTCAGAGACAGAAGGTCAAATCTGATCTCAGACACTTCCTAGCTGTGTGATCCTAGGCAAGTCATTTAACTTCAGTTTCCTAGCCCTTTCCGCTCTTCTGCCTTAAAACTGATCATCAATATTGATTCTAAGACAGAAGGTAAGGGTATAGAAAAAAAGAGAGACTGTAGATTTTTCTCCTGGAATAGGGAAGGAAAAGTGGAGAATGAGCCCTCTGCTGGCTACTTGTGTTCTTTTGCACAAATGTTAGGAATCTGTAGACTGGCTGAAAATATTTCACTAGCTCTAGACTCTTAGAGCCTCTGAAATCCTGATGAGTCTCAGACTAATTTTTTTTTTTAAATCTGATCTTCAATGTACATACGAAAGAAGATTTCTTTGTACATAACAGAACACCAAAAGAAGGTTATGAAACCATATTTCTCCATTTCATACTACTTGCTATTTATAAGAAGTACATAGTAAATTCTTCAGATTTAATTAAACTGTTCTGCTTATCTTTGAATCTTCTTGGGTATGCTTTAAAAAATGTGTTTTGGATGGCATCTCTATTGCTAACTCTACTTCTACCCTACCTCACATACCACCCCCCACCCCATTAAAAATCAAGAAAAAGAAAGTAAAACAATAACAAATAATCATAGTCAAGCAAAATGTATCCACCCAGTGGTCATAAAAATATTGATTTATTTCTGCCAGTCAGGTCAATCACATCTATTTCTAAGATGCTTTATCAAAGATTCTCTAGACACATGATTGGTCATGATCAGACTCCTTCGGTCTTTCAAAGTAATTTTTCTTTATATTGTTATCCCTGTACAAATTGCTTTTCTGGCTGGTTCTGCTCACTTCACTCTGTGTCAGGTCATACTACTCAATATTTTCTGAAATTGTCCCTTTTGTCTCTTTCTTATGGCGCTAGAATATTCCATTACGTTCAACCACTATTTTGTTCATCCATTTCCTAATTGTCTAAGAGGCAATTTAAGGGACCCCTTAATATGTTAATTATTTTCTTCCCTCTTTCCTCCTCTACTCACTACTTTAAGGTCAGAGAATTTGTTTTTCTTGAAGCTATTCCTTCACTGGTATAATTAGCCATCATACCTCTCTTCCCCCTCTCGGACCCATCCTTTCTTATTTCTCTGTTGAGTGTGTGGTATTTCTGCCCCAAACTTTGCATGAATATGTGTTTGCATATGAGCTCCATGCTCATTTATCTGTTTCAGATAAGGGTGAGATTCATCTAATGCCCATTTCTCTGTGTTTGTAAACTTTTCTTATCATGGTCCAAATGATGGGAAATGGAAAGTTCCACTCATATTTTCCTTCTTTCAACACTAGTTTATATACTTTCTACCCTTCCTCCTTTTCCCCTTTATCATATACTCAGAATAATACAAATCTACCACAAAGACCTCTGGTTTCTTTTCTTATTAGACTTCCTCAATACTCTTTCAAGACATTAAGATTCTGAAGTGACACTTGTTTTTTCTCTCTTTATTAGAATGCTAGTGCTGCATACAGTTCCTACTAATTGCTTAAATGAATTTACCTTTCTAGGGTTTTCTGTTCTGTTGTGTTTGTATCTTTAAATCCCTACTTACCTCTGGAATTTCTCATCAAAAATGCTTGAAAATCTCTATTCAATTAAAGATCCATCTCTCTCCTTTCTTAATTTCTGAGTTTTAAAAATTCTTAACTTAAATTTTTTAAATCAAAATAGATTGGTATTTCCATGTACTTAGAAGAGAAAATGATGATTGTATATAAAATTGCAGAGTATTAGGTACAGTTTGCTTTTCTGAGTATATAATATATATATATATATATATATATATATATAATATACAAGTTCAACTTGTAATTTTAAAAGTTCTTCTATTTTGTGTTTCTTATTGGTCTTCTTTATTTTTACTTTTTTGAAAAACATGTAATGATGTCTTCTTCCTTCCCTTCCTTTCCCTCTTCCCTTGCCTTTCCTTCCTCCTTCCCCTCTTCTATATTCTCTCCTTTTTTGCCACCTTACCTTGTCTCTCTCCCTCCAGCAATTGAGAAAAAAGTAGAAAAAATCTAACCCCTTGAAATGAATATACACAGGCAAACAAACTAATTTTCCATGTTGACTACATCTGAACATGTAATTAGGAAGTCAAATCAACAGGCAGCTGTGCATTTATATAGAGCCTACTTTCCAGGCATTGTACTAAGATGCTAAGGATACAAAGAATGACAAGAACAGTCCCTGTCCTCAGGGAGCTCATAGTCTAATGAGAAAGACAGCATGAGCAAGGCAGGAAAAATATTATATGTTTCCAGAATTCAAATGGGGGAAATGAGATTATCACGACAGTTTTAGAGTTGGGTAGGACTTCGTGAATTACCTTCTCCCAAACCTTATTTTATAGATGAGCAAACTGAGGACCATAGACATTCAATAACTTGTTCAGTCAATGAATAAATCAATCGCCAAAGGCTTGTTATGTGCCAATTACAGTACTAGGTAGCAGAGAGATAATTGTAAATATGAGTCAATCCTCAGTTTCAAGGAGCACTTTTGTACAGCATGTAGACATCTCAGAAAATACAGGATATTCACAAAATAAATATTCAGTGATTTGGAGTGTGTGTATAAACGTCTCTTGAAAGAGGTTAAATTAAATCAACAAACTTTTATTAGGCATTTACTTAATGTCCAGCAATAAGCTAAGTACAAAGGATACAAATAAACATAATGACATGATTAACATGATCCCTGCCCCTATTTTAATGGGGAGACATGTGAATATTTATTATGTATATGATATAAACAGGGTAAATTGAAGGTAATCTCAGAGGAAGCCAGTAGTATTGAGGAGGGTCCAAGAAAGAATTCTTGAAGATTATAAGATTTTAGATGAGGCTTGAAGGAAACCAGGAGGTGGAGACAGATTGCAGTAGATGTGTGTGTGTGGAGGTATAAGAAGACTGGAGAGATAGTACTGGGGAACAGATTATAAAGGGCTTTAGTTGCCAAACAGAGGATTTTTGGTCTTAGAGGTAATTAAGAGCTTCCAGATACATGAAGGTAAAATCAACAGACCTTAGAAAGAGATTGGATGGTTGTGAGAGTAAGGAGTGAATGGTGATATCTAGTTGGTGAGCTTAAATGACTGGGAGGTTGGTTTATTTCAAAGAAACAAAGTCAAAGAGCTTTTTGCAGTTCTTAGAAGATGGCACATGGGATATAATTTCCATGACCCTCGCATGTAAGATTTTATCACTTGAAAATCTCTAAACAAACAAATATTATTAGCTTCTTGCTTTTACATTTTCAGAACAAACAATTTTTGGTTCCTGTTTACCAACTCTCTTTAAGGACTGTTGTTTCTTAGAACAAACATTTAAATCTCATCTGGAAGGTTTCTCCTCTCTAGCATGCACACACAGAGATTAACTCACATTTTGACTCAGGTTAAAGACCCAAAGTTTTCCTTTGAGATCAATTTCATTTTTGCTTCTATGTGATCAAGGCAACTTCATTAATTTTATTTTCTTCTTCATGGAGTACTTGGGAATTATTCTTCTTCTTTATCCCTACTTTCTTATATGTCTGATTTTATTTCTAGCCAGAATATGAATGAATAAAACAACATTTATTAAGCTCTTACTTTGTGCCAACCACTGTGCTAAGTGTTGGGGAGACAGTTAGAAAATTCTGCCTTCAAGGATCTTTCTTTCTGTGTGAAAAACAACACCCAAAGGAGAATTCAGCTGCAGGGTGAGAAGACTCAGGCGGTGCTAAGGGTTCAGTTGAAGGGTTCTTATGAAGGCCAATGGGATTTGGAAGCATGGTGGACAGACAGATGGCAAGGCCTGCTGGTCCTTCATCTTAGCAGGGGGATTGTAATTAGTGATTCTCTGCTCATTCAAGTAGTGGGAGCAACTACGTTCATTTGTAAAGGGTCAGTGGAGCTGGGGCGGCTTGACCCAGCACCACTGGGAAAGATGGGATGACCTAAAGGTTGGGAACAGGGACTCAAGGTTCCCTTCCACAGAGATATGGAGGTATCCTTGTCAATCCAGGAGGGGGAAAGGAGAAAGGAGCATTGTTAAAAGGACTTCTCAAAAAGCCTGCTTCTGTGAGATCCTCAAAAAGGCTGAGTATTTAGGGAAGAAGTATTTTAATACTTGAGGAAAAGCTGTGTCAAAGAGCACTCCTTAGAAATGGAATATTGATAAAAATAGTTTTTTTCACTAATAACTTTTAAATAAAATTTTAAATTGACAAAAGAAAAGAGATTGGAATGGGTGTCAAAATTACTTAAATCTTTCCTTATAGTTAAGATGTCAGTCTCGTATAGAACGTAGCTTACTGGAATTTAAAACTTCACATTTCCTTATCAAATAAATATCAATATGATTTATTTCCTTCACCTGCATGTCCAGTCTGGTTGTGCAACCCTTCCAATTCTCCCTCATCCCCACGTAATCACACACACACTTATTCATCCTAAAGATCCCTATTACCTCCATGACCAAAATGCAATCTTTTGTTTGTCATTTAAAGCCTTTCATTATCTGTTCCCCACCACCACCTTTCTAGTTTTTGTATATGTAATACCATTCCCTCCACATATTTTGGGAAAGGATCTCATGTTTAAAGCACAAAAAATTAAATTGGTGTTTCTATATGTTGTAAAAACTGTGATTCTTAGCACTGCTTGTTCCCTTTTATCGCAGAATAGTAAGGATGTTTCTCTGTTCCTTTGGTTGTCTCAGTTAAAGTATTTGTCATCTTTTTTCCTCGTCTACTCCTGATGAACCTCCCTGAAATTAGCTAGGCTGGTGGTCCTTGAATAATGGAAACAATCTGTCTCTGGAACCATACTTAAAACTGTTCAAGGACAGTAAAATCTATCACAGTCTGTCCCTGCTAGTCTAGCCTCCAAAGACTTATGATCATCTCCATATCATGAGGATATGTTGAAGCTTGATGTATAGGTCTAGAGGTAAATTGGTTCACTTCTTTTCTGATGATCACTAGACTACCTATTTTTAGAGAAGATCTTCACTAGATAAGCTACATGGTGTTTAGTTTTTAGGCTAAAACAATTGACAAAAACTATATAATGTCATATGGAAGGGTTGTGCTTTGCTTTAGGGGTAGGAGCATACACAAGGATAAAATTACAGATCCTTGAAATAGAATTTTATTCATTTTACATGGATCACCTGAAGTACTGCCTCCATCCCACATAGGATCCCCAGAATATTTATTTATTATATTATTTTATATTATATTTATTATATATTTTATTTTTATATTATTTTTATATTTTTATATAATTTTAAATTATATATATTTATTATAATATCCAATTTCAAGCCACTTTGGGGACTACATTCACTCAAAATTAAAGTGCAGAAGCCCCAACTAATGTGTTTCCTTTTCTCCTGGTTCTGGTTCCTTTTCTCCTGGTTCTGGTTCCCTGATGAGAGCCCCTGGCCCTGTTCCTTTAAGGACACTGACAAACCATCCCACCTCCAGGCTGCTAGGGTATAGTGACTGGAGCCTTTCCGTGATAAGTGCAGGTCAACTGTTCATTAGTCACAGCCATCAGAGTCAACTAATAAAAGTCTGACAGAGTGTTACCTAACATAAGATTGCTCTTCCTTTTGAATCCTTAGGCCTGGCTGGAGATCACACAGGTTTTACATCACTATCTCACTTAGGGTTAGGTATCCCCATAGTCCTCTCTGGCTTGGCATGCAAATGAATTTGGGTCAGATCAAAAGGTAAGGTAAGGAGGTAAGGATTCTGTTCTCTACTTAGTTAGCTGCCATTTTTTGATTTTTATGATGCCTCTCAGTCAATAGCAAAGCCACAACTGTTTTTGGTGCTATATTTTAACCATCATCTAATCTGGCTTTCTCTCTCTTTATATGTGCAGACTTTGCCGAGGCAGACAATTATGTGTCTTACTTAGTGGTTTGATCTAGATCAATAGGAAGCCAACATTACAGTCACATGATTCAATTTAAGGGATCTTTGACAGTTCTTCACATTAATGAGTCTGTGCATTTTTTACTCACATCTAATACAGAGAACAAAGCAGAAGGGGGAGGGATTGACATGTGTACTTGTCTATCATTATGCCTTTTTTCCCAGTATTCCCAGAATACTAAAGAACATAGTTTGAGGAACACAGATATAAGTAGTCAAGTATCTTCATTTTATTGATGGGCAAAATGAGTTCTCCAAAAAGTGAAGTGACTCCCCTCTAGGAGAGGGAAAATGCCAGTTCATAATCTCTTCTTTCTGAATTGACACATTTGCCACAAAGTTCTTTTAGTGTTCCAGGGTAAAAGGACTCAGAATGTAAGGGATGTAAGGGGTAACATCTAAAGAATTTTATCCCAGCAGTCATGAATCAATAGTGCCAAAAAGGAGATGGAAGTGGCTAGAGTAAGAAAGGTCCTTGAGAAAAGTACAGGGGAGCAGCTAAACATTCCTTTGGAGAATTGTAATTTAAGCATTAAAGTTTTATTAGAAATATAACTTTTGAGGAGCAAAGACAAGAAAAAAGGGAATAGGGTTCAGAGAGGAATAAAATGTGTCAGAGAAGGACATTAGGAATGAATTATGGGTAGTGTTTTCAGGACAGCCAGAATGTTGGAAGTTGTAAATTACTTGCTTGAAAAAGATACCAATATGGTGCAATTGGAAGACACATGAGGACAGAATAGAATTTTGACAGTTACAAAGAATATTGGAGATTATCTTGTTATAAGAACTCATGATTAGAACTAGAAGGGACTTTCAAAGTCCAGGGAGTTGGCCTAGATAATTTCTCAGGTCTTTTCCACCTCTGTTATATATGGTTCATTATTCTAAACCCATGGCTACACCTTTTGCTTTACAGATTAGAAAACTGAGACCTAGAGAGGGGACGTGAATTGCTTAAGGTCATATAAGTAATATTCTTTCCACTATGTCCTATGACCTCCTCTTCTTACTAGCCCCTCTAAAAGAAAGGAAATGATCAAAACAAACATTCATTCCTATAAACGGAATTTGATTTCCTTCTCCTTAAACTGACAGGAGTAGACCTTTAAAGATTTTATTCAGTCATAAAATTTTCTTAATTTTAGATATCTGATTGCTGTGCTTTTGCCTTTGGGGATTTTTTGCACTTTCACCCAACCTTCAGAATTCTATTCTCCCCTTTGCCTCATGAGTGAAGATGTGATTTCCTGTGTGGGCTGCAGGCAACCTTAGTATCCTAGGTTCAAGCTAAAGTTCATAGTGATTGGGGAATCCAGCCAGGAGATTCCAAAGTCACTGTCTGTGGCAGGGTCAGAAGTTATTCAGGTCTCTGCCAATTTATTTTGGTTTATGCAGCAAGGGGACCATTGGTATGACTGAAATGCAAGCAATATTTACTGCAGTCTGGAATAGCAAATTGTATTCCTACAATGACAGAAATTATTACAGCTAGCTAAACTAGGCAGTATCTAGGCAAGCCAAAGCAATGAATTCTTCTGATCTGGGCTTCTATTCCATCACATTCCATTTGGATGAAACTCAGGGCACATTTTGGAGGCCAATCAACTAAAGGTATTTCATTTAAAAATGCAATTTACTGGTGATTCCCAAGAGAATTTACTTGGGGATTGGTTTTTTTCCCTTTTAAAGTGAAATGCAATTGACCCTGTAGTTGCATATTTATGAGTCATAAGGTACCAGTGCTTGACCACGTTCCCTTTCCTAAATCCCAGAAGAATCTGCCTCAAATTTCTTATACCAGACACATGACTCTTTGACCTTGTTGTAGCCCCAGAAAGACCAGGAGGAAGGATGATCTTCAAATAAGGCATAGGATTTTGCAGTTAGAAGGGATCTTATGTTAATCTCTTCATTTGACAGAATGAGAAACTGAGGTTAAGAGGAAGTAATTTGTCCAAAATCACAGAATAACTAGAAGAACCAGGATTTAAACTTAAGACATAGAATTGAAAAGATCAGAGTTGGAAAAGACTTTAGTTATTATCTGCTCTACTTCCTCCCTCCAATTTTACAGGGAGAGAAATGGAGGTTTGGAAAAGTTAAATGATACTTTATGAATCTTAAAATACTGTGCTTTATAAATTTCAGTTATTGCTTTTGTTTTCCAAGACTATGCAGCTAGCAAGTAGCAGAGTTATTATTTTTAAAACTGTATATATTATAATATAAAAAATAAAATGTATAATATATAAGAATATAAATATTATATTTAGAACTTATTTTTATGGCAGGGTGGAAGGCAGCTAGGTGGCTCAGTAGATTGAAAACCACTCCTAGACAAGGGAAGTCCTGGGTTCAAATCTGGATTCAAACACTTCCTAGCTGTGTGAATCTGGGCAGGTCACTTAACCCTCAGTGCCTAGCCCTTACTGCTTTTCTTTCTCAGAACCAATACGTAGTATTGATTCTAAGGTGGAAGGTAAGGGTTTAACAAAAAAAAAAGAACTCATTTTCCTAGACCTCAGATGCAGTGTTCTTGCCATTATAATAATCTTAACTCTAATTTCCTGAAGCTTGACATTTGAGTCAATCTTTGACCTAGGGTTGGAGCAATGAGCTTTTTTGGGAATAAAGAGACCTGGGTTCTATGACCTAGGTCTTGGCACTTTGTCTGAAACTTCTCTTTAAAATTGGGTGTGAAGGAAAGTGACAGGAAGAGTGAAATAGAGATAGGCAGAGACAATGATAAGGACAGAGATAGGCAGGGACACAGAGAAACAGAGGCAGAGGCAGAGAGAGGGGGAGATAGAGAGAATAGATGATCTCTAAGGGCTCTTCCAACTCTAACATTCTAAGATTCTGTGGCATCTTCCCTCAGTTGTTCAGGGACAGCTAACTAGGATAATGATGTGTGGATGGGATGGCAAGTCTAATGATGCTTTGGACAAATGGGACTCATTTGAAAGCTGAGTGATCTTGGACAAAAACTGTTATGAAAGCTTATTTATTAGATCATAGATTTAGAGTTGGAAAGGATCTTAGTCCACCCCTTTGAACCATGCAGGACCCCAAGGCAAGGAGAACTAAAAGGGAGGCCAAGCTCTTGGTGTGAAACTCAAGACCAGAGAAGTGCTCACAGTGTGAGATTCCCTGTAACGAATTGAGGAGATTCAGAGCAACTATGAGGGACTGCAGTGGGGCTCAGGTAATTCTGAGCTTTGTCTTAAATGCAGGCCACTGGAGATATTCTTTTTTCTCTTATTTCTTCCAACTTCACATTCCTTTTCTTTCTCTTAAACTCATCTGTTTACTGCCCTCCATTTCTTATCATCCTGTTTTGTTAGCCTCCTTGAAAATTCCAATTTATGATGTTAATATTCTCTTCCTTTTTCTACTCCTATTCAACCAATGTAATCCTAAATAGTTTTGTGATAGTAATTAAGCCACTTCCTCTCTCTGAAGCCTCAGTTTGCTAATTTATAAAATCAGAAGGTTGAATGAGATGATCTTTAAGGTCATTTTCAAAGTTTTGATTGATCCCTCTTTTTTCCTTTAGGAAGTCCTTGAAATCACCTCCAGGAAGCTGTTGGACTATTCAGAAAAATAATAGTAGCTACCTTTTATGTTGTTTGATTGGAACAAAATATTTTCCTATATCTGCTCCACCCGCTTAGTGAACAGAGCATTGGATGGAGAATCTAACTTCTTAGGCTTCAGTTCTGGATGCATTTCTTAATATCTTTGCTATTTAATGCTCATATGACCTGGGTATGTCAGATAAATTTCTTTGGGCTTCAGGTAAGATAACAGAAACATGAAATTGGAAGGGACCTGAGAAGCCATCTATTTCAATCCATGTCTGAATAAGAATCCTATCTACAACTTCACCAAATGATATTTCTCCAATTGTTTAAATCTGACTTTATTTATATAAAATGTTTTATAATTATATTCATATAGTTCTGAGTTTATTTTGGCAGGTATATTCCTAGGTCTTTTCTTCTATTAATGGTTAGCTTAAATGGGTTATCTCTTATTATTTCTTTTTGCAGGACACTGTTTGTAACATGTGGAAATGCTAATAATTTATGTGGGTTTATTTTATATTTTATGACTGAACTTCAAGCCTGGAAAAAATATGGAATCATATTCTTCTCTAAGTTTTCTCTTCAGGTTAAACACTCTTCATTTCCTTCCATCAGTCGTTTTATGGCATGGTTTTGAGAAAGCCCACCATCTTGAATACTCTTCATTGGCCAATGCCCCTCTCTCTAAAAAAGTGGTACCCACACCTGATTGCAGTTCTCTTAGTATTATCTGATCAAGCCGAAATATAGGAGGTTTATCACCTTACAGCACATTCTGTGTTCTGGATAATCCTCTTCTTTTATGTATCCTGGGATTTTGTTAATTGTTTCCCCCCCCCCCCCTTGAACGGCCATACTCATAAAGCCTATTGAACATATAGTCTACTAAACCGTGTAAATTTTTCAAAAATTGAACTGTTGCCTAACTAGCCATAGCTCTTCCACTTATATTTGTCTTGGAAGTTGTTTTCTTTGAGTTCAATGATGGCACTTTACATATGTCTCTATCATATTACATCTTTAATGGGTCTCATCATTCTAGGATTCAGATCCTTTAGACTCTGGCTTTTGTTATCCATTGGGTCTGACTATGACTTCCAAGTTAGATTATCTCCAAGGTCTCTTCCTACTCTAGAAGTCTAGCAATTTATGCTTACATTCATCTATCACCCAGTTCAAAATCGCATTTATCCTAAAATCTTTCATTGACTAAATTTCTTTAGAGTACGTATATCTGTTTTGGTATTGTAACTCCTAGATTACAAGCTCTCAGTAGGCAAGCACCATGGAGATATAATTATTTTGGTAACTGCTACATAAGAAAAAATTATCTAGTAATGTCTGGCATTGTTAGAACTGTTTGACATATCTGAACTTTTTGGTTAACTGAAGTTTATAACTTATTAGGGACCAAAACTTATTTTAGTCATCCTAGGAAAAAAAATCTTTTTTCAAACATGTTGTATACTTTCTTCCCTGCCTTCTTGAACAGATAACGATGAACATAAATGAATTTTTCTTAATTGTTCAAGTGTAATATGCATGTGAATTTGTGTTCTAGATTTTCTGCATCTTCTAAAGTCAATTTTTACTTTATTTATTTATGCTGTTAGTTTGTTTTTTGAAGCTCCATCATCTTCCTTACTCTTTGTGGTTTCTGATTTGTTATTGACAGATAAAAGAGGTATTTGAGGTTACTGGAATCTATGCTAAGTCCAGGGGCTTTGAAAGAGTCAGATCTTTGAACTCCTTCCTTAAAAGCAGCTAGGTAGCACAGTGGATAGCATGCTGGGCCTGGAGTCAGGAAGATGTGAGTCGAAATCGAGTCTTAGACACTTATTAGCTGTGTGACCTTGGACAAGTCATTTAGCTTTTGTTTGTGTCAGTTTCTGCCGGGAGCCCCTCAGAGAAATAAGGGTCTCCATCAGGATCCGTTGAGTCAATGTAAACGGTAAAGCCTTACATTGATCCCTATTGTCTGAAAATCAGGCCACAGGATGGATGGATACCCAATCAGCCCCTTCTGTGTGACTCTCTTCTGATTAATACTTTTTATTATTAAAATTACTACAATCTATATTTTTAGGATAACATCAAGTTTTGTAGTATAAATATAAAATTTCCTTATAGAGATCCACTTATAGAACTCCCCTTATAGAATTCCCCTTAATACTCTATAATAAACCAGCATTTAATGAATTAATAGTTCGTACCTTTGAAGCTGCTTTAATCTTTTTCTCTCTCTCTGCCTTGAGAGTAGGAAGGACACAGCATGGCAAAATCAAAACATAATACACTCTAACTTTATTTTCTCACCCTGAATTTAACCCTATGAAACCAAAACATTCTCACACTTTACTACTTTCCCACGTTAGAATGTCCCCCTGAATTTGGGGGTTCTCACACTCTAATCCACTTTTAAAGTATGTTGAAGGTTCTTTTAATAAAAAAAAACTTAGATAAAGTAGAGTTTTGGTAGCCTTGAAGCATGTTCAGTCTCAGTGTAATCTATGTGCAGGATTTTGTAGAAATTTGTTAGGTGTGCCAACTTAACCAGTATAACCTTGAGTTTTTCTCTGTTTTGAATTTGAAATGTAAATTTTCCCAGCATTTTTGTGACTGTGAGAGAAAGGTATAAAAATAAAATTTCACAGGAAGTTCTCAGAACAGCTTCTGGAAATCCACTATGTCTCTGACTCTCTTCTTTCTCACCTAAACCGAACACCCTCCCAGATCCCCTGGAGCTGCTGGCTGGCTTCCAGCAAGTTTCCTTATCTGTAACATGGAGATAATAGCACCTGTCTATCGGGATTGTTATGAGGATCAGATGAGATAACATTTGTAAGCTGTCTGGGCCTAGCATGTGGTAGGAACTATATAAATGGCATTATTTATTATTAGTAGTAATAGTATACTTAAGTGGATGGTTTTAGTGTAAGGACTTTATTATGCTCACTATTCTAGGTACCCAGAACACCGTGTTTATATATCTTAAGATTATAGTTATTTCTGCATATGGCTCATTACTTATACTAAACTGTAAATCCTTAAAAGGCAAGGGCCATGCCTTCATTCTTTTTCACATCTCTCTTGCCCCACAACATTTAGAATGATAGGTTTTCAATGAATAAGGGAAGAGATGCCCACAGATGTGCCAACAATATGAAGTGGACATTTCTACATTTTTATTTCATCTACAAACTGAAATAGAATTAACTCTGGAAGAGGTTATAGCCAAGGGGAATAAAGTAAGACATAAGACTAAAAAAAAAAAAGTGAATGAACTGAGTGAATGAATTAGTTGTTAAGTCCCTTCAGAGACATATAATTTTATTCTCACAACAACCTTGCCAGATTTTCAAGGGCAAGGATTTTCATACCTTCTTTTCAAATAAAGAAAATGAAATGGCAGAACAAGGACTAGAATCTTTGTATTTTGGCTCCTCTGCCAAGATTTTCTCTCATCTACATGGTATCTCATAATGATGTTAATGATGATGATCTCATAGCTATTTAACTTGGTTCATTTTCTTTTCCCCCAGTCATTTCTTTTTTTTTTTTTTTTAATTTTTTAAACCCTTAACTTCGGTGTATTGTCTCATAGGTGGAAGAGTGGTAAGGGTGGGCAATGGGGGTCAAGTGACTTGTCCAGGGTCACACAGCTGGTCCCCAGTCATTTCTAAGGAAATAGAGGCAAAAATATTCCCTTTGGAGAAAAAGAAATGTAGAAGGAGAGAAGTTCTCCTCGAAAAAAAATAACATTTTGACCTCTTTGATCAAAGAGTAGGGTCCACAGGAACTGGGTAGAGGCTCCTTGCTCTCAGATAAAAAAGAAATAACCCTTATAGGAGTCTTCCCCATTCTGTATTCTCTGCTTTGTTAGTGACTTTTCACTTTTTGAAGGGTTAGAGAGCCAATTACATTGAAAAAGTGAGCTATTATGTGTATATTTAAGATACTTCAGACCAAAACCTAGCTGTTCACTTTCTTCTTCAAAGTTCCTGTCAGCCTTGGCTATTAATGACTCACCAAGAGGATGCCTCGCATTACAAATTAGACTCCAGTAATCTAGAGACTTATAGAATATCAGAAGTGGACAGAACTTTAGAGGTCACTGAGTACAACCTTCTCATTTTACAAAAGATGAAACTTGATTTAAAAAAAAAAACACCTTTCTTCTTTCTTAGAATTGATACTAAGTGTTGGTTCCAAGGCAGAAGAGCAATAAGGGACAGGCAACTGGGATTAAGTGACTTGCCTAGAGTCACACAGTTAGGAAGGCCAAATTTGAAATCAGGACCTCCTGTCTCCAAGTCTGGCTTCCTATCCCCTGAGACACTTAGCTGCCCCTTCACTCTGCCACCCAGCTGCCCCTGAAACTTAATTGTTCTTTCTGAATTGTGGCTCCTTTTATAATTAGATTTTCCAAGTGAGTCACATTCTTGCCTCTCCTCAAAGATGCTGGATCTGATAGAACACTGATTTAAAATAGAATGTAAGCCCAACAAGTACATTTAAAAGTAATTGTGCTTTTATTAAAAAAAAATACAATCAGACACTGTCCTGCTGTGTTTTGGAAAGCATGGATCTCTTTAAAAACACTTAGTTTATTATTATTATCATCATCATCATTATCATTATTATTATTATAATATTAATCATATTAATTGCATCCTTACAGTTGAAATGGTATTGCTTTTCTGGTCTCTGTTGTCTGAAATGTAAAAAAAAGCCTTCCAATGACACACATTTAATTATAGCTAATAATGATAATTAATTGTACAGTTTTGTGTAAAATATGGCTGGTTCTAAAACAAACTACCAATGTACAACCTGCTCCCTGTGCTTCCCCAGAGCCACCCAAGAGAAAGATCATGTGAAACTGTCACTGGAAGAATTTTTCAGAAACAAATAAACAAACAAACAAAAAGCCCCTAATAAAACCGAAAAGAAAACCCCTTTGAGATCATTGTCTTTGGTGTGAAGGATTTTACCGAAGAGCGAGTGAGATCGGCACTATTGCTCATGATGTCATCAACATTATGGCCCTGGCTGTGGTTGGGGCCAGTGGCTTTGATGCTTTGGTAAGATCCTCTGTATTTCTCTGGGTCTCCCTCCCCTCCCCTCGATGGTCTTCCCTCTTGTCCATGAAGTATTTATGCCCGTTTTCTTCTGCCTTCTAGGTTCCGGAAGTTGCTGGGTCTTAGCTTCATTTCAGCAAACTGAATTGAGTGCTCATGGCCCTTCCAGTGGAACCAGTTAACTCCCTGGGGAAGAGAAAATGGTCCAAGTTGGTTTCCATTGGGAAGACAATCACCCTATTACCACATGATCCACTATTTGATTTAGGGGTGGAAAACACCTTAGGGAGCATCAAATCCAATCCACCCTCCTCCTCACATTATACTTCAGTAACTATGGCCCAGACAGGAGATGTACTTGCATTAAGGTGACATAGATAAGGTCACAGAGTAGAATGTAGACCCTTGTCCTCTACATATATAACCTCACTGCTCTTTTCTTAATACTGGAAGTTCACTGATTGAACAGAGTGATGTAGTCCATACTAAGTATTTCCTTCTACAAAGTAAGGATGGGAGGAGAAGGTAAAACCAAAAATAGTAATATTTACATTGCACATGTCTTAGAAAACATTTCCTGCCAGGTTAACTTGGTGGAGACCATTCAGGATAATTATTCCACATAGTAAATCTCACCTTGAGCTGTATAGATTCAAAAGTCCTACCCTGTCCACTGTTTTCCATCATTGTCTATCTGGTAGGCAATAATAAGAAGCTATTGAGAGATAGCTTCTTATTATTTTTTTAAATTTTTATTTATTATTATTATTTTTAGGTCTTCAAAAACCTGTATATTCCTATTCCTTAGTCTTTGTATCATTCTTGTTGGGTTCTCTTAGAAACTACAGCCCAGAGAAGGGAAATAAATTACCAAAGGTTATCCAGCTAATTAGTGACAGAGCTGGGACCAACATCCATAAGCCTTTCCATTATATTATTTTGCAGGGACCTAGATTCAAAGTCATGGCTTTCTGGATTACTAGCTTATGATCTTAGGTAAGTCACTTGATCTATTCAGGCCATAGTTTTCTTATCTCTGAAATGGATAAAATAATTGAACTAGCTGTTTTTGGGGTTCCCTTTTAGTTCTCACATTCCATGTTCTATTTCTTCCAAATATAACATTCTAAATTCTAAAGTGCCTTCCAGCTCTGATATTCAACTCTAAGATACCTCTAAGATAAGCTCTAAGATACCTCTCAACTCTCAGACCTTCCAAGCTCTGACATTCTCTGTTCTAAGATTCCTCCCAATGCTAATTCTATGTTCTGAAGTCATTTGAATGTAAAATCAGAGAGCATTTATAAAACAAGCAACTGTCCTGTTATTTATTGCACTGATATTAGAAGATGAGATAAGGCTATGACTTTCTCTTGGATATGATATGATAATGCTTCACCTCAGTGAGTTGAAGTAGAACGAGCACTGACCAAACACTTGGGAGACCTAGATTCTAGAAAGCTATACCAATACTTCAGTGTGCATCTGTGCATAAATCATTTTTCTTTTGTGGAGCTCCGTTTCTCAATCTATAAAATGAAGGGATTTAGGCAGATGATTTTATAAATTCTCTTCTGGCTTTTTTATCTCACTAAGGAGTATGAGTCGGCCAGCAAAGTCATTGAAGGCCTGAGATCCTGAAACACTTTAAAAATAAGATTCCTTAAATAATACAGTCTATCTTGTGCCTGAGTGTTTTCACTGGCTGGCTGCCATGCCTGGTGTGCTCTCTTTTATTTGGACTTTACCAGTTTCCTTCATGCCCAAGCTAAAATCTCACCTTCTATGTGAAGCCTTTTCAGTCCCCCTCGGTTCTCATGTCTTCCCTCAGTGGATTATGTCCAATTTATCCTTTATCTATCTTCTTTTTCCATAGGTGTTTTCATGTTTTCTCCCTCATTATTCTATATTAAGGTATCCCTCATTATGAGCTCCTTGAGAGAAGAGGACAGTTTTTGCTTTTCCTTGTTGCCTCAGCCCTTGGTACAATGCCTGGCATCTAGTAGGTACTTAATAAATGCTAATTGTTTCTAAATATGATTATCTCCTTTTTATACTTGAGAAAATTAAAGCCAAGAGACACAAAGGAACTCCCCGAGCCACAAATCCAGTAAGTAATAAAGCCTGAAGTCCAACCTTGGTCTTATGATTTCCAGTTCAATGTTCTTTCTATTCTAATTCAGCACTTATTTCATCAGGCTCTCCTAATGGAGAGCACTGTGCCAGATACATCCATCTCCCTAAGGCTCATGGTCTTCTAGGAAAACTCACCTGACTATGATTGTTGTCACCATACCGGCCCATAAGGTTGACTCGGTGGCAATTCTTGTACCAGAAAGCTCCCTTGTAGGAGAGAGCACAATTTGTGATGGCTGAATCTGTGTCCTTATCATATGTAGAGAAGAACCTTCCATTGTGGTAGGCCATGGAATCACCTGTGGGGGGCAAAAAATGAGGAAATGAAAAATCTGAGCACACATTTCTCATTTTCATGGTGAATGACAAATTTAGGCATGGTTACTTAGAGAAGCAGGCGGATAGTTGACATCTGGGGTAACTGGGTGGCACAGTGGAGAGCGTTGGGATTGGAATTAGGAGGACTCATTTTCTTGAGTTCTAATTTAGCATCAAATAATTAGTAGTTGTATGATCCTGAGCAAGTCATATAACCTTCTCTGCTTCAGTTTTCTCATCTGTAAAATGAGCTGGTGAAGGAAATGACATCTCTCCAGTCTCTTTGCCAAGAAAACCCTAAATTGGGTCATGAAGAGTTGGGCATGACTGAAAATAACTGAACAACAAGAAAAGGTACTCATTTACTCAAGGTAGTAAGTGAAAAAGCCAAAATATGAATCCAAGCATCCATGTGGCTAGTATCCTGGCTTAGTCAGAAAGAACTAACTAAAAGTGAAAGGCCACCTTTGAGGCTTATTATCTGTGTGACCCTGAATAAGTCATTTTATTTTTTTATTCTTATTTTTTTAAAACCCTTACCTTCTATCTTGGAATCAATACTATGTATTGGTCTCAAGGCAGAAGAGTGGTAAGGGCTAGGCAATGGGGGTTAAGTGACTTTCCCAGGGTCACACAGCTAGGAAGTGTCTGAGACTAGATTTGAACCCAGGACCTCCCATCTTTAGGTTTGGCTCTCTACCTACTGAGCTACCCAGCTGCCCCCTAAAGAAGAGATTTTAACAAATAACTCATACTTTGTCTTCCCCCCCAAAAAAAACTCTTACCTTCTGTCTTAGAATCAATACTGTGTATTGGTTCCAAGGCAGAAAAGTTGTAAGGACTAGGTAATAGGGGTGAAGTGACTTGCCCAGGTCACATAGCTAGCTAGATTTGAACCCAGGACCTCCCATCTCTAGACTTGGCTCAGTGGATTAAGAGTCAGGTTAGAATCAATACTGTGTATTGGTTCCAAGGCAGAAAAGTAGTAAGGGCTATGTAAATGGGGGTTAAGTGACTTGCCCAGGGTCATACAGCTAGGAAGTGTTTGAGGCCAGATTTAAACTCCTGACTCCAGACCTGGTACTCTATCCACTGTACCTATCTACACCCTGATAAACTACTCTTTGTGCCATCAAGTCTATGGACTAAGTCTTAGATAAATTGCCAATTGGCTTTGGCATAAGGCAGTGGTTCCAAAATTTTTTTGGCCTACTGCCCCCTTTCCAGAAAAAATATTACTTAGCCCCCTGGAAATTAATTTTTTTAAAATTTTAATAGCAATTAATAGGAAAGATAAATGCACCTGTGGCCATCACCGCCCTCCTGGATCGCTGCAGCACCCACCAGGGGGCAGTGGTGCCCACTTTGGGAATCACTGGTATAAGGGATTCCCCATGAGCCGGCAGTCAGAAGACTTTTACATATTTGTCAGTATATCAAGTATATCTATTTATTTTTTATCCTTATTATATATCCTTATTGACAGTGCCTTGAATATAATAGAGGCTTATTAAATGTTTTTTGAATTAATTTAAGACTCTGGTTTGTGGTTTCATCATTGTGGGCCTCCTTTCCACCAATTGTGGATAACAACTGAGTTCAAGCGAGCAAACATTCATTTCAAGTTGCTGTGGCTGAAAAGAATTTTCACCCTCCTGTGGTTAATCTGATACTGAGCTTCTCCTAACTGAGAGGTTCATCCACAGTTAACAGACATACATTTTGTTAGACTGTACCTGGCAGAATTTTCAGTCTGATATGTTCTTGGGGAACTCAGAGTCCTCATGACACTCTGATAGAGAACTGGGAGAGGATGCCCATCGATAAGAGAGTTTTGCAGGGAGCCATCTATCAGCTCTTTCTCCTGATACATTTAGCTATTGTTATTTTATTTTATTTTATTTTATTTTATTTTATTTTATTTTATTTTATTTTATTTTATTTTAAAACCCTTAACTTCTGTGTATTGGCTCCTTGGTGGAAGAGTGGTAAGGGTGGGCAATGGGGGTCAAGTGACTTGCTCAGGGTCACACAGTTGGGAAGTGTCTGAGGCTGGACTTGAACCTAGGACCTCCCATCTCTAGGCCTGACTCTCAATCCACTGAGCTACCCAGCTGCCCTGCTATTGTTATTTTAAAACATCATACCCTCTAGATGATCTAGTTTAGAAGCTGATTGCTGTGATATTAGCCTCATCTACATGTGCATTCTATTAGCTACTTGGGGGTCTCTTTGGTTTAATTCATTACTTTCTAGTTAAATGTATTGATTTTTACAGACACTTCAGCTTCTCTTCTTGGTTCCACATAAAATGCCTGCAGACTCAATGATTTCAAGATGTGAGACGCTCTTGGTGGAAGTGATTGAGCAAGTTGTAACAGGGATTCGTAGACATTCTTAATAGCTGATGCCATGGAAAGCATGTGAATGACAGGCAGATATTGACGGAATAAGGGTCTGCTTATGTCTGGTATATGCTTAAAAAAAGTCTTCAATAGTTGTTCTGGAAAAAGCAGCCTTATGAGACTTAGCTTTATGAATGGAAACAATGCCGTGCCTTTTCTCGTAACTGCAGAATTGAAAAGACGAAGACAAAGAGCTAGGTGGAGACTCTATTTCTGTCTGCTCTGAACATTACACCTCCTGGGTAATGCTTCTTTATCATACCTTAAGCCTGAAAATTTTCCATTAAAAAAAAAAAGATTGTCAGGTAGCAAAGCTAAGAGTTTAATTCTGTTATTTTCAGTCCTTTATTTTTGAAGAGGACCTCTGACATCATGGGGTGATGTCTTGACCTGCTTATGAATTGGATTTAAGTGAGGCAGAGCTGCACAAAGTCATCAGCCTCGCTCTTTTTTCCAGAGTTATCAAAGTTCAGTGGCAAGACCAAAGTCAGGATGACTGGCGATGGCCCGGGATGCAGTGGATGACCTTGGCCTCTTCCATGTCTGACCGACTCTAAGCACTTCACAGCACTTCTTCAACTACTTTCATGGCTGTTGGAACAAATCGTTCTCATCTGACCCATTCCACAGGACAAGTCTTTAAATCCTCAGGGTAGACACCTCCCTAATTTGCCAATGGGTTTGGGGTCTTTCAGTTACCCTCCACCTATCTCCCAAGATAGTTTTACTAGGGTATGGTTACAGTTTCTTAGAGCCACATGTGGGAGAGAAGGTGGACACAAAAAGTGAATGAGCATCCCTGAAAAGGGCTTGACAAGTCCTTACCCGTGAGGTGCTAGTCCTCCCCAGACACCTTATACACTCTGGTGTAATGCTAGAACCAGAAAGTCTCCTAGTTTGGTCTTTAGTTGTCTTTACGACCAGGTGACCTTATAGTGAAGTCAAATCCCCTCATTTCTTTCCACCCAACTGTATTCATCTTTGTATTTGCTCCCCAACTAAAATGCAGAGGTAAGCTCTGCACACACAAAGAATATGGCTTTCCTTTTGGGAGTTATAAAGTTCTCATAGTACAAAAATAGGGCATTTCATCAGCCTACCAAATTCTTTCCATGCTGCAAAGATGATCTATTGGAACCAGTTTTATTGGGAGCATGCATTTACCTTGAATTTTTTTAAAGACCCTCGAGGACCTTCTCCTTTAGAACCAATTCTGTGTATTGGTTCCAAGGACGAAGAGCGGTAAGGGCTAGGCAATGGAGGTTAAGTGACTTGTCCAGGGTCACACAGCTAGGAAGTGTCTGAAGCCAGATTTGACTCTAGGACTTCCCTTTCTAGGCCTGACTCTCAATCTACTGAGCCATCCAGCTTCCCACCTTGAACTTTTTTTCTAATATTGATTCCCTTGTAATACCCATTGTGATCACTGGCATTCATTCTTCACTGTGCTTTGATCCAGATTCACATCATCCAACAGAATGAAGGCTGCTTCAAACCTCAGAAAACCTCTTCTGGCACTAAGTGGCATAAGATGCTTCTATTGAAACTTTCAGGGAAGAACTTTTATCCTGAGTTGTAAAGTAAGTCCTCACTAGTGCCCTAAGATTATAATTCTGAGTCCTAAAGATTTGCATTGCTCTGGGCCATTATAATATACTGTATATTCTTAAACGTCAATCTTAGCTTCTCTGGATTGAAAGATTGAAGAGTTCTGCCCAGAAACTACCCTTGTTTATACACTAAAATCCACCACTTGGGCCTTACCTGCTGTTCCACTGTATCCATCCACTTTTAGCTTATAGCGGGACTTGGCATCTCCAACACTGAATTTATCATAGATGGCATAAGCTGTCTCACCATGATCCCGGAGGTCCACCCTTAATTCATACTGTCCCTGGTTAGTGATTTTGTGAATGTTATCCAGCCCTGTTGGATAAGAAAGGTTAAACGAATAAGCAGGAAATCAGGGGACTATTCTCTTTTCTATAATTTCTTTTATCTTGTAATGGGAGAAGAACATGGCTAGTACTCTCAGAAATTTCAAGCCTTGGTCTTTGTACATATCAGGCATTCAATACATGCATAAATGAATAGATTTAAGGCTGAGTTGACTTTAAAAAGCCCTAACCTTCTGCCTTAGAATGAATATTGCAAGGGTTAGGCAATCAGAGTTAAGTGACTTGCTTAGAGTCACACACAGCTGAGAAGCATCTTAGGCCAGATTTGAAACCTGGTCCTCCTGACTCCTGATCTGATTATCTATCAGCTGTGCTACCTAGTTGCCCCTTAATTCACTGTTAGGACAAAAGAACAAAATTCCCCTCTTTAAATGGAACTTTTAATTGTCAGTGGCTTTTAAATGGACATGCTTTTAAAGGGATGTTTAGTCTTTGAATATTCCTTAGTGGTGGCATATCCCTTTTTGTTTTTTAGTAAACTTCTGTCTCTACATAGCATATTGTCAAAAAAAAAGGTAAAAGGAAGAGAGTATGAGATTTCTTGATGGTAGTTGACTTTCTCACACATTAATTACACAATGTTCAGGGAAAGTTTACCAAGCCAAAATTCATCTCCAAGTTTCCCAAATCCAGCAGCATAGGTCCTCCAATTCTGGTAGAAATCTTGATGTCCATTACTACGTCTCAGAAATACCTATAAAAGGAGTAAAAGTATCTTTGAATTTGTTTGCAATTGAAGGAAAGAGCTCACATTCATACAGTGTCTTAAGACTAATAAAGAGCTTTTCTTCAACAACCCCATGAGATGTTTAAGTACTCTCATTCCCATTTACAGAAAAAAAATGAAGGCTTCAAAAGATTATGATTTACCCCTAGTCACAAAGTCCTTTCCTCCTCAAGAAGGGGAATAACTGAGATTTAAACCCACTTTTTTCTGTTTCCAAATCCTCTTTTCTCTGTATCATGCTGCTCTCAAGAGACTCATTTTCTCATCTGTTGTTTGGGAATGATAGTATCTGGTCTGCCTCACGAAAGGGGATGCTGTGAAACTTGAATGACATGATATATGTGAAAGCCTTTTGGAAAGTATAAACCATAATACAGAAGTCACTCAATCAGTCAGTCAAGCATTTATTAAGCACCTATTATGTGCCAGGCACTGTGCTACATTATCATCATTTCTATTGATTCTGAATTTGAGATTAAAGACGTGATATGAAGCCTTAAGCAAAAGAAAGCCAGTAACTGCTCTCCTCCTGAAGAGCCATCATTTATATCATCCCTTATTCAGGCATGAGCATCAAGGCCCTCTAAAGTGCTCTATACTCTATCCAGGCATCCTCTTCTCGTATGACTGTAAAATTATATGTTGACCCTGACTGACAAAGGCCTCTACCCATCTATGTCCTATTTGTTTGTCCTTGACTCAGCATCATTGAGCTGAGTGCATGAAGTGATCCCTCCTCCTCTTCCTCTTGTCTCAGGTTACCTCTCCTCATCTCACCAAGGTAATCATTTATTCAAGAATTCAATAGTTATTATTTCTAATTTTCTAATTAGAAATATTTAGGGATGTGACTTTATTGGAATTCTTTGTAAATTTATTGCTACGTTTTTTATCTTCTACAATTCTCAGGACAAATAGTTCTCTCGCTGTTTCTGTATGTGTGTCTTTAACCCTCTGAAAAGGATAAGCAGGTTTATTAATCTTTCAACTTCTGGCTAAAATGAAATTTTATTCTGTGAACAATTGAGGCTGCTTCCCCAGAGTCTAAGCTATTCTAGTGTCACAAAGAGACCTTGGAGAGCCCATATGGATCAACTACTTGATCTGAGAATAAGAAAGCTCTCAGGAAGTTTCAAAATGGATATGGAATATTCATGGGAAGTAAACCCAGGAGAATGGGGTTCAGGGTTTCCTTCCTGTCATCTTTCTGGGTCCCAGATGCCTTTCCCTGTGAAGACTGTTGTTGTCCCCTGGAACTTCATTATTCCTTTTGGTTTCTACTTATGGTGGCCCTTTCTCAATCTCCTCTCTTCAATCCCCCATCCCTCTGTTGTGAGAGTCTGTCCCCCTAAAATTACCTTGTTTCTATTTTTGTATGTAATCATATGTATACATTTGTCTCTTTCTGTCTCTCCCAACTGAATAAATTTAAGTTCCTTGAGGACAGGGGATGTTTCATTTTTTTTGTTTTTGTTTTTGTTTTTGTTTTTGTTTTTGTTTTTGTTTTTGTATCCGTACTAGGTGCTTAATAATTGCTTTCTAATGGATTGGTTAGTTTCTTTTTCCAGGCTATTATTTAGGATTAAATTCCTTTGGCAGCTGGATAGTGGTTATAGGGCTTATGCTGTTAGAGAGAAGGCTGCCTCCTGGACACATCTGCATTGATAGCTTGGTATTGCCCTGATGACACTACGTCTGGGAAAGCAGAGGTGAGATGTCATCTGTTTCATTTATTTTTATTTTATTTTATTTTTAAAATTTTTTCCATGGTTACATAATTCTTGTCTCCCTCCTCTCTTCCCAATCCCCTCCTGGAGTTGACAAGCAATTCCCTCGTGTTATACATGTATCATCATTCAAAACCCATTTCCATATTATTCAATTTTGTAAGCAAGTAATCTTTTAAAACCAAAACCCGAAATCATGTACCCATGTAAACAAGTGATCATCTGTTTTCTTTATACTCACAATCCATCCACCTCCATCAGAGCTCATGTCACAGAAGACATTTAGTGCCTGGGTCTTATCCCCATTAATATAGATAGTATAGAGGCCAGAGGCTGTTTCCCCATTCAGCATTGTTTGTGAACAGTCCTTGGGATATGGGTAGAGGAGTCCAACTGTGAACCAAGAACACAGAAAAAAAAAAGTTCTTATGGAATGAGCCGATTTAGATGAAGTGAGAAGACAGATGAACTAGGATGCATTTAACCACCTTAAATTTGGTTGATCATAGAATGAGAGAATCTTTTTGGAAGATACGTTAAAAGTCATCTAGTTCAGCTTCTTACCCAATGATGAAATCCTTCCCCAAATCTCATTAGTTCGCAGAATCTTAGAGCAGAAATCATCCTGTCTGACATATGCCTAACCAATTTTAATTATGATATTTACAGTCTCCCGGAAGAGTGAGCACATAGCTTCTGCTTAAAGACCCCAAGGGAGGGGAGACCTCTTGCTTCTGAAGGTAGTGTACACATTCCCCTTTTGGAAAGCTCTGACTGTTAGGAGGTTTTTCCTTACATCAAGCCAAATTCTGCCTTCCTGCAACTCATTGCTCATAGTTATGCCTTCTGGGCTTAGCCAGAGCAAGTCTAATCCCTCTGCTTTATGAGGCAGCTTATTCTATTTCTGAATAGCTAATTGATAGAAAGCTATTTATGCTGGAACAGAGGAACACCAACAGAATTAACCCCATCCTGCACACTCTCCTTTCCATTTGCATGAAATCTTCTTACTTGTAGTGAAAATGGTCTGAATGAGCTTGCTCCTCAGGGCTCCCTTCAAGGCCTGGATCTTGGCTGTGTAGTGCGTGGAAGGGCTCAGCTCTGTGAGGCTGTAGGTGTCTGTGTCAGGTCCCAGGATGACTTCCTAAGGATTGAAGGGAAGACAGGAAAACAACATGAGGCTTTTCCCTTTTTCTTTTTCAAAGCAGAATCCGAATGAATAGAAGTGATCCTTATTAACTTGTGTTCCTGGAAGAATTTTTATTTGATTATTGATAGCATTTTCTATCTCTTTGTTTATATTTTTAATTTCCCAAGGCTTTAATTTTGTTGTTTTCCCTTGAAAGCATGTGTGGACATATACACATATATAGAGAGATGTGTATACATAAATATATGCGCTCATGAATGCAGGTGTGTGTGTATTTGACTGGATCTGTTATTTCATTTGTGTAAGGAAAATTCATCCACTGATAGAAATCAGCAATCCAAACATTCAATCACTCTTTCATCAGTTCTTTTCTCCCCATTCACATAGTCCATGCCATACTTTAGGCCATTATCAACTCTTTTTTTTTTTTTTTTAAACCTTTATCTTCTGTCTTAGTGCCAATTCTAAAGCAGAAGAGTGACTAGGGCTAGGCACCTGGGGTTAAGAGATTTGTCCAGGGTCACACAGCTAGGAAGTATCTGAGGCCAGATTTGTCCTTGTCATCACTTGCCTGGACTACTTTCATACAATCTCACTATGCTACCCTTTACTGAAAAACTCTGGTGATTTCTTTCCATTTTTAGGATGAAATACAAATTTCATAATTCTCTATAATCTAGTTCTAACATATATTTCTAGATTTCTATCCTATCATTCCCCTTCATCATATACTCTAATAAAACAAACAAAAAATTCTCATCTTCCATCTTAGAATCTAGACCATGTATTGGTTCCAAGGCAGAAGAGTGATAAGAGCAAGGTAATGGGGATTAAGTGACTTGCCTCGAGTCACACATCTAGAAAGTGTATGAGGTCAAGTTTGAACCCAGGACCTCCCATCTCCAGACTTGGCTCTTAATCCACTAAGTCACATAGCTGCTCTTATACTCTTCAGCGTATCCCTACTAGATTGCGGGTTGTTTTTCCTGACCTTGACATTGTATGTCCCATTTCCATGCCTTTGTACTGTCTGTTGCATCATACCTGCAGTATATTCTCTCCTCATTCTAGTATCAAGTGATGTGTAACTACCAGTGTTCTTGCATTTATCGATTTTATGTCGTAGTTTTAAATAGTAGCTTTTAAGTAGTTTTTAAGCTTCTTGAGGGCAGGCCTGAAGTTGAAAGGAACTGGGTTCAAGTATGGCCTCAGACACTTCCTAGCTGTGTGATCCTAGGCAAATTACTTGACCTCATTGCTTAACCCTTGCCTCTCTGTCTTAGAGTTGTTATGAAGACAGAAAATAAGGTAGTGTTGTTTTTTTTCTCTTAAAGAGTTTAGATTTAGAGTCAAGAGATTTGGCAACTAGATATGCATTACTACATTTTGACCACAGAAGGGGTTTTGAAAGTAAAATGTGATGATATATGAGGCATTTTGAAAAATGGAAAAGGCTATGCAAATATAAGTTAGCATTTTTTGTGTTAAAAAATCAGCTGGACAACTCAGTCATTTAACAGACATTTATTAAGCACTGACTGTGTGCAACCTACTATTTAAGTCTCTCTCTGCTTCTCTCTTTCTGTCTCTACCTCTCACTTTATTTCTCTCTTTTTATCTATCAATTTGCAAAGTCTCCAGAAGGCAAACATTTCAGAGGTAAAATTTCAAATCAAATATAGCTTATTTTTCACTAATGCTATGGCTGTTCCCTTAAGAGATTGTTTTGCGACAGATGACTATCTAGATAAATACTTCCAACTAGTGAATGGATTTGAGATCTTTCTGAGACTGGCTGGGTACTTCAGGAATGATGCTGGTGGTAATATGCCAGGAGGAGAATGAGCCATTGGCCCATCTCATTTGGTTTATTTTAATGTCCTTTGCTGTGATAATTGGCAATATCTAACAAATGCCAGTGATTGAATGTCTATTGCATAAGTGCTAATGAATAACTTAATACAACTCTAGAGACACTTTGGAGAAGTAAATCATCAGCTCGATGAAATTTTATCTTTGTCTTCCCCTTCCCCTCAAAAGAAAAAAACAAAAGGCTCAGAGGATTTTCCTAGGACTGCTGTGAAGCTCCTCTAAGAAATCACCCTATGTTATTCATTCATTATTCATGTATTCATTCATTCATCTGCAATTCATTAAGCACTGAGTCTGTGGTAGGTGTTGGAGAGATAAAAACAAATTTAGAGAGGATAATGTCTCTACTCTCGTGTTTCTTAGTTTAGTAGAATAATAAGACAAACCCAGATAGATAACTATAATGTAAAATATTACAGGAAATATACATTAGAGTTGACACACACCATAGAAAGCCTTTTTTCTAGTGTTTAAAAAAATCATACTCATTGGCCTTTTCCATTAAATAGAAATGCTACCTACACTATAGTTATCCTTCACATATTTTTTCTGAATGAGATTTGCAGCAGTGGGAATTCTATAGACTTGGTACAGGTTAGGAATAAGAAGAAAATGTTCCTGGCTATAGATTTAATATCTATGAACTTCCTGAGTCACTCATGTCGGTTACTTTGGTACATGAATAAGCCGCTCTCTGGTCTTATCATATTTATTACATTGTAATTGGATAGTTACTTATGAGGGGTCCATAGCTGTTTAGGAAGTTTTTCTAAGCAGTTTATAGGCAGGTTGACATTCGGATAATGGTCAAATTAAAAAAATGACCGACTGATTGAATATTATTATTCTTTTTCACATGATTTTATGTTACACATTTATGTTACACAGACCTTGAAAGCCATCTCTAGGTGTATGATCTTATATAGCTTGAGTTACTGATTTTCATAGATTTTTAGCTACATTGACCTGAGGAAGAAAATTAGATGGGGGAAAAAAAGGCAATGGAAAGATGCATGATGGGTATGATAAGCTGAAGCATATAACCAATGATGTCCTTGCTGCATCAAAAGACAACATCAAAGGCATGTTTGATTGGAAAAGGAGGTGGCCTGCCCATAGAGCAAAAAAGAAAATGAATGGACAGCTTCAACCAGAGGAAGGCTGCTAGGGCATTGGGTAAGATCCACTGACTGAATCTTGTAAGAAATGGAAAATATTACCAGTCTCTCAATTATCCTGAGACTTATCTAATTGTATTATACCTTCTCTGGTTATAAAATTTTAAGAAAAATTATGATTTTTTTACCTTAAAATTAATTAGCCATTTTTCTCTTATATCTTAAAAATGCATTTTAAAATCAGTGAAATTTCTTTTTAACAGCTTAAAAACATAAGCATGCATTTCTATAAAGGGTTAGAAGAAAAAGTATTTGTCTTTTCTCAACAAAACATAAAGTGCCCAAGAGGGACCACCAGATCCAGGGAGAGCCTATAGGACCTGGAGTTGGGTAGAATGGAGAGAGCACTAGACTTTGAGTCAAGAGATTTGGGTCTGAGTCCTATGTACATGATGATGATGATGATGATGATGATGATGATGATGATGATGATGATGATGATGATAGCTAGCTAGCATTTATATAGCTCTGCAATGCACCAAACAGTTCTAAGTGTTCTATAATATTAACTCATTTCATCCTCACAACAGCCTTAGGAGATACGTGCTATGATTATCCTCATTTTATATTTGAGGAAACAGAATCAGTTAAGTGACTTGCAGGTAAGTGACCTGCCTAAATTTGTAAGTGTCTGTAACTAGATTGAAATTCAAGTCTTCTTGAGTCCAGTCCTAGCACTCTGTTGACAGTACCACCTGCCTACCTCAAGATGAGGAAAGTACTTTTTCTTAGTACTCTCTAGAAGGATGAGTTACTGTTATGTAATAATAATAATAATAATAATAACATATTTTATTGAGTTTCAAGATTTGCAAACTGCTTTGCATACAGTGCATTATTTGAGTCTTACAACAACCATGTGAAATAGGTATTATTCTTATCTCCATTTTCTAGATCTGCTACAGTGATCCAGGAGGGCGGTGATGGCCACACTTTTTTTTTGTATTACATTCTATTCTGAGTTCAATAAATAGTTTCATAATTTCCAGGGGGTGCTAAGTAATATTTTTTCTGGAAAGGGGGCGGTAGGCCAAAAAAGTTTGGGAACCACTGTTCTAGATGAATTAACTGAGGATGAGAGAGGTTAAATGATTTGCCTTGGGTTACACAGCTAGGAAGCATCTAAAACAGAATTTAAATTCAAGTCTTCTGACTCTAAGTACAATAATTTATCCACTCTATCCACAGCTTAGCTGATTATTTCTCTTTTATGTATGAAATGATCCAAAAGTTAAGTAACGTGAGTGATAAGTCATTTAGAAAATTCAAACAAAATTGTACCTTGATGGTTCCATCCACAGACTCATAGATGAGGAGATAACCGGTGACAGGTGCACGAGGAGCCCTCCATTTTAACAGTGCAGTTTCTGATTGAACCTCAGTTGCCACCAAATCTCTTGGAGAATCTAGGTCTAGGAAAAGATGAGGTATTTAATGACAAGGAAATTCATCCAAACAAATAGACCTGTGCCACGGGTCTCATCTTCGTGGCTTTGTTTAGTATCCACCAAAATGTAGAATTTGCAGGACACTCACATAATTCCCTAGTTTAAACCTGCTTTACCAGAAATACACAGAATAATAGGACCTTGGCTCATGTGAACTGCAAGGGATCTTAGAAATATCTTATTGAAATCCCTTGATTCTGCAAATGTAAAACATAAAGCCCAGAGAAGGAAAGGGCTTATCCAAGGTCACAGAGGGAGTCATGGTTGAGCCAGGACTAGACTTATCTGAGTTCCATAAATTCCTGTAACTACCAGAGGAGAAAATTCTTGAAACTTGGAATAATTAGTCTTTTGGGGGTCTTACTATACATGTACAAATGGAGGCACAAATTAAAATCTCCTTAAGTCCTTTCAGGAGCTTTACTACATGCTACTTCTATGACTATAGGTTGCTAACAACATCTTTGGACCTTAGTTTTCCTCATCTATAACACGAAGGGTTTGGGCTTAGTCATCTCTAAGGTCCCTTTCAGCCCTAAGCCCTCCAATACTGTGAGTCTATGGTGTCAAGGGCAGGTGGAAAGTGGCATTGTTACTTACCTACAATGAAAAAGATGTAGGAGTCACCATTTTTATTAAAGTTCATAGAAAGATTGTAATATATAAAGGTCCATTGGGCACCTGGGAAAACTTACTTGCAAAGATCCCTCAAAATGTTTTCCAGCATATAAGTCTTTAAAATGCTAGTTTTAGGGTCAAAGTGGGCTGGTTTCTTACTTAAAGGAATTTCCACTTATAAAGTTTCCCTTGTCCATTGAGAGAACAAGGTTATTTCAGCTAAAAGGTGAATAGATTTGTACTGTATTTTTTAATGTGTTTACAGAATAGGCATTAATGGGTTCAGTTACTGCTGGTGTGTGCAGTTTAATATTGGATACAAGGAAGAATTGGTCTCTAGGCAAGGCTGTTGACATTAATTAGTACCTGTTGTGAAATGAGTGGTGATTATGGAACTTTTCTGAGGCCCCTTCTCTGCAAAGATCCTTAGCGTGTACTCTGTTGCAGGCTCAAGGTCATTCAAAGCATATTCCACTGTATTTCCAGATACTGTTTGAGTCACTTCTGGCACTAAACATCAAAGACATGAATAGGGATAGTTAAAGTGAAGTTTGATACATTAACTCTATTGGAAAGCAGAAAACTCAGCTCCTTCAAAGATGAAAACCTTTAGTGACCCTCTGGGGAAATCCAATTTGATTTCTGAAGGGACTCATATGCCTACATCTCTCTCAAGTCAGATACAAAGGATTTATCATAATGAAATTGGATTTTTCCGGGCATGAAATCAGAAGGTGAATTTGGGGACAGAAGATCCTTTCCACATGTTACAGACCTGACTAGCTCTTTAACCAGTTTTTTTTAAAAAAAGAAGACAGTAGAATAACCTTTTAGAAAGAATTCCTAGTTCTTAGGCCCACTACATTTCAATTATTTCTTGCCTTCTCCCATAAACCAGTTCCTTCACCCTCCTTAATTACAAACACTCTCCAATGGTTTGCCACTCTTAAATCAGCACAATAAATGGAAGCAACAAAAACATCTACTTGAGGAGATGCAGTCATCTGCCTTCATCTCCTCTAACTAAAAGCAAACCATCATGACACGGATGCTAGAGATGTACATTTATTCCTGTTCCGTGATATCTATTAGGTTCATCTTGATTTCTTTTGGGTCTTGGTTATTAGAATAAATATTTATTCTCTTAGTTTGGATTTCTGGGATTATGAAAAAACACCCCAGGCATTCAGAAATATCTCCCTTTTCCTGCTTGCACAGATCTTTCTCTTTTTGTTTTTCTTGTTCAGTCATTTCAGTTGTATCTTGCTCGTTATGACCCCATTTGGGGTTTTCTTGTCAGATATTGGAGTAGTTTGCTATTTCCTTCTCTAGATCATTTTACAGATAAAGAAACTGAGACAAATAGCTACTTAAGTAGCTAGTAAGTGAGGCTAGATCTGGACTCAGGAAGATGGGTCTTCCTCACTCTAGACTCAGCACACTACAGTACCACCTAGCTGCTTCAGTTGCAAAGAGAAAGAAAAATTAAAAAAAATTCAAAATTAAAGCTTGTTGCCACTGACTTCTTCTGGGGACTCCATATGAGGCTATAGTATAGTCTGGCTTTCCCAGATCAGTTTGGAATTGTGGGCCAAGTTTTTGGGTTTTCTACTTCCTTCACTGGAGTTGAGAGTTATCCAGAAAACTATGTTCCTAAAAGGGGTCCCTTCACTTTGATGAAGTGACATGACGCCAGAGGAAAAACTGGAAAACCGGAACAATTAGAGAGATGGTAGAGATATTCTTTTCTTCTTTTTCACCTTTATGGAACATTCCCTCTGAATCCACTTGATGGAACCACAATATTATTCTGTTTTGCTTTACAGCATGCAGAGTGTGGATAAGATATTCTTATCTTCTGATTGTCTTAGCCAGAGTTATTGAAAAAAAATAATTGACTCAGGACCAATGTCCTGTAATGCAAAATTACTACTGAACTAAGTGCATCAATTTCTTGTTCTCTCCTAAATATGGCAGTGAGGAGATGAAATTGTTGGCATGATAAAAGAATTAAATTTGAAGTGCTATAGCAAGAAGGCTGAGAAACTTTGAAACCTAAAATTACCTCTGTCCCCAGTGTAGGAGATGACATAGCTGTCCACAGTAGCAATGGCTGGCTGCCACATGGCTAGGGCTTCAGAGTCAGTGATATTAGCTGCTACCAAGCCTGATGGGCCATCAAGAGCTGAAAAAGAAAGGGGAAGCTTTATCAGGAACAGCTGGATAGTTAGGAGCCTTTGTTGTTTGTCAGATGAAGAGGTTGGATTTAACATGATGTCTACAGCTCTTTTTTAGTTCTAGTATTCTCTGACCTTGGGTTCATTCCAGCCCTAATATTCTAAATGAGCAATATTTATAGAACTCTTTTAAGGTTTACAAAGCACTTGACATGTAGGATCACATTTGATCTACACAACAATCCCATGAGGCAGGTGTTATTGTTACCCCATTTGAAATGTGAGGAAACTGTTAACAATCATTAACGGTCAATAAATATGTACTAAGAGCTACTATGTACCAGGCACAAATGCTGGAGAAACAAATACAAATAAAAAGGAGAGTCCCCATCCTTAAGGAAATGATAATCAAATGGTGAATGGGGTGGAATACTTTATAGAAAGGAAAATTGAAAAAGTTAGGGAGAGGGGAACATGAAAGGTTAAGTGACTTGCCCAGGGTGATAGAACCCTTAAGAGTCTAATACACAATTTGAATTAATTTTTCTATCACTCCAATTATTCCTGAAGGCAACAATCAATGTTAGCCCTGGAGTTAGGAAGATTGGAATTCAAATCTGGCCTCACATCCTTAGCAACTATGTGACCCTGGGCAAATCACTTGCATCGGTCTATCTCAGTTTTCTCAGCTGTAAAATGGAAATAAAAATAATAGCATCTACCTCAAGGTTGTTGTGAGGACAAAACGAAATATTGTTTGTAAGGTGCTTGGCTCAGTCCTTGGCACATAGTAGGCACTTAGTAAAGGTGTTTAATTAAAAGACCTCTATGCCTCCTAGCTGCCTTCTAGATTTCTCTGTGCCAGCTATGGTACTAAAACCACATTTTTATTCCCTTTAGTAAGCTTAGCCTTTTATGGAATACTGAGGTTGCAGTGGTATCTTGAGCCCAGCATGTTACATATACTATGCTTAATAAATGTCATTCATTAAAATTTAAGGGTACGGTGAAGAGTTAAGGAATGAAAGATGTACTAGGTTGAAAATAGCCTCTTCTGTTATGATATGGGAGAGGATACTGTCAGAAAAAGGAGGCTAGAACCATGCATAAGGGCTTTTTGCTTGATGAAATGGTACCTGTTGTGAGAGTCCCTGTTACAGGCTCACTTTCCTCAAAGCCTTTGATTGAGATGATGCTCACAAGATACTCCACTCCAGGCATCAGTCTCACCAGCCCAGTCTGAGTCTTGCTTCCATCCACTGTCACCACTGAAGGTGTTCCTGGAACAAGGCAAAAGAAACAGGCATAAGATAAGCCCTGGCGGAATGGGTGGGCAGGATTCTGCAATCTCTGACCCCTTTTGAATTGATGCAGTGAAAGGAGAAGATCCAGGAGAATGGTGTACACAGAGACTGATACGCTGTTGTACAACTGAACATAACAAACTTCTCTACTAGCAGCAATGCAAGGATCCAGAACAATACTGAGGGACTTATGAGAAAGAAAACTAGCCACAGTCAGAGGAAGAACTGTGGGAGGAGAAACAAAGAAAAAAAAACTGCTTGAACACATGGGCTGATGGGGATATTATTGGGGATGTAGACACTAAATGATAACTCTAGTCCAACTATCGATATTATGGAATTAGGTCTTAATCAATGATACATGTAAAACCCAGTGAATTGTGTGTCAGCTCCGGGGGGGGGGGGGTTAGGGAGGTTTGGGGGAAAGGGAAAGAACATGAAACATGTAACTATGGGAAAATATTCAAAATAAAAATAAAATAAAATAATTGCTCACACACAAGCACACACATGTGGACCATTCTATCATGGAAATGGAAATATGTTTTTATTTATTTTTTAATTTTTATTCCATTCCATTCCATTTATTTATTTTTTTTGGGGGGGAAGTATTTTGTTGTCATATCTTTATCATATGATAGAACTACCTTAATTCTCACTATATAAATGTTTATTTTTCAACAGTAAAGATGTATGTAATTTTCATCCCCAAAAGGATATTTGGAAATACATTTAAAAACAAAGAAATTATTTCCTTAAACTCTCATTTGCTCCCAGCTTCTCAATAAAGAAACTTTATTTCCTTAAAATGATTTTTCTATTGGTAGCGATGTCAAATAAACTTAGACTAGAGAGGGAAAAAAAAGTATAAAGTTACAACAATCTTAAAATGGCAAGTCTTCTTTGAGGAGTCAGCGGGCATGTGGTACAGTTTATTTTTTCTCACCCGAATGTCCTCCAAACTGGGTGTTTGTGGTAGATATTCTCTCCACCATATCCTGGGTCACACAGCCAGGAAGTGTCTGAGGCTAGATTTGCTATGGAGTTATTCTATAAGAAAAGTGAAATGGCTCTTTCTTCTATAGGTGGTCCTATGAGTTGATAGGCACATGACTTGCAAGGACTGAAGAGCAAAGAGTGATATCTAGGGAGTTAGTACTGGTCTCCATTTAGGGATTTCCTAGAGAATTCTACTCATTGAGAGAGACAGTTTCCTTAGGTTAGGAGTCTTTAGGGAGATGAGTACCAAAATTAATACCAAATTTATATCAGAATTAATGGGTCCCATAATTTATACCAAAGCCCTTTTCTTACTAGCTTTTTTTAAAACCCTTATCTTCTGTCTTGGAATCAGTACTATGCAATGGTTCCAAGGCAGAAGTGCGGTAAGGGCTAGGTAATGGTGGTTAAGTGACTTGCCCAGAGTCACATAGCTAGGAAGTGTCCGAGGACAGATTTGAACCCAGGACATCCTGTCAATAGGCCTGGCTCTCAATTACCTAACTGCTCCTTTCTTACTAGTTTTAAATCACTGTAGTTTGGGTGTTGTGAATGGAAGCCTATAATACATTCAAAATGTGAGATTTGTGAGAAAAAGTTTGTAGCATCAGCTCATATTCTGGGTAGAGGGTTAGATTAAATGACTTTTATGGAATTTCAAAGTACCCTCTTCCCCTTGCCTTTCCTTATTCGCTCCCTTTACCCAGGATTGCCCAGACTGGGGGCCTTACTAGGAAGACTGGCATGACTGCTCACACCACTTTTCTGAGCTGGGAGCCACCAACTGTGGAGAAGAGGAGGACGACCAAACCCTGACATTTGCCTTGCGGCTGAATCCCAGGCTCTTCTGGGTCTTACCATCTGTAACATTTTTTACTTCCTCTAGAGCAGGGGTCGGCAACGTATGGCTCTCGAGCCATATCTGGCTCTTTTGAGGGCCAGATATGGCTCTTTCTGCAGGAGCCACAAAGTCAATTTTTTTTCAGGCGCTGTTACAGGAGTGCCCACTGTGAGCACTGTACAGCTCTCACAAAATTACATTTTAAAAAATGTGGCGTTTATGGCTCTCACAGCCAAAAAGGTTGCTAACTCCTGCTCTAGACCCACAAACAGTGAACACTTCCATCTAACCTGCTGATAACCCTACGGACTCCTGGACCTTGATATCTGCCCCATGGTTGAACCCTTTTTTAATTTTTGGTTTCCCTTGATTAGGGTATGAACTCCTTGAAAACAGGGATTATCTTGCTTCTTCTCTTTCTTTCCCCAATCCTTAACATAATTCTTGGCCCATGGTAAGCTTTAATAAGTGCTTTTCACTCATTCGTTCATTTACTCATTCATTCATCCTAAGATTCTAGTGTTTACCAAAGACCATTTTAATATTAGTTCTCTCAGAGTTAGTTTCAAAAGTAGGGGAACAAAGGGGCTTTCTTCCCGTTGGTAAAGATGGGAGGGTGTGAGATTAAAAAAAAAAACACCAGTTCCTTTTACTGATTCACCTCAAATTTCCAGGGTCTCTCAACTCTTTCCTCTTTGCCCCAGACTCTCTTACCTCCTTCCACAGGGACATATGTGATCCGGAAGCTCTCCACCAGTGAAGTGGGTGCTGTCCAGCTAACAGTGGCAGAGTTTTCAGTGATGTCGGAGAAAGAGATTTCTTTTGGTGAACCCATGGCTAGAAAAGAGAGAGCAGAACAGCAAATGCAAAAGCAGTCTAACACACTGTTTGGCAGTCATTCTTCCTTAGATAGCCACCATTCTTAGTCTTTTATCCTGTAAAAGTGAGCCATTAGAGATTTCTGTCCATTCCAAGTCCTACAGATGCAAAATTTTATAATCTGAAAATTGTACTAGGATTTTAACAAAATTATGGTTCCTTAGTTACTAGTTGATGTTCACTTTTACTCAGGGAAAATGAATTCTATTATTATGCCATCCATCCATCCAAGAAAGGGAGGAAGATTTCAGGATTATATGGGAACATGTTTTGCTGACTCCATGTATAGAATTTGCTTTTTTTTGTTGTTTTAATTTCTATGTTTCTTTCTTTCATAACCTATTCTTCAAACTTACTGACTTAGCTAGCAGAAGGCACCCTTGGGTGATTGAAGGAAGTATTCATATTTTCCTCTGAACAGTAATAGTAATAATAACAATGATAATGATAATGAAAAACTGTTTGTTTTAATAGTCCACCAAACATCAAGCATAAAAGAATGATAGGATAGAGACTTATCCTAGGACCGTTTGTATCTGAAAACTATTAAGTAAGATGAGAAGAATAATTTTCTAAAATAATAATAAAACCTTATTGCCTTTTATGATTTTTTAAAATTATTGTTAAGTTATTTTAGTCATGGTGACTCTTTATGAACCCATTTTGGGTTTTCTTGGCAAAGATACTGGAGTGATTTGACATTTTCTTCTCTAGGGGATTAAGGAAAATAAGTGACTTGACCAGGATCACACAGATAGTAAGTGTTTGAGATTGGATTTGAACTCAGATCTTTCATATGTAAGGAGGTGTAAGTACCTCCTTTCACTCTGTTAATTACTAGAAGATGATTAAAGGAACTCTCAGGAGGCTATGGCATAGGTTGCTCTCCCTGGATCCTTTAGAAATGATGTGCTATGTGCTCAAGTCATTTTCACATGCCTCAGTTTCATCATCTGTAAAATGAAGCACAGTCTCCAAAAGTCCTTCCAACTTTATTGCTGTGTTTGATGCTTTAAATTTATTTGTTCTAAGATCTCTTCTAGTTTTACTATTCCCTAGGTAAACCTTTCTAACAAAACTTGTGTTGTTAAAAAAACACAAACAAACACCAAGTGGTCTTTGCCCAAGTAAGGTTGCACAGAAGTTGGCCTACATGTCATTTACTTTGTGGCCTCGGCCACTATGCTTCCTTGGGGAAAAACAGAACCAAAATTCCACAGGGAGAGTCTGGCTCAGAATCACCCCTACAGAACAAAAGGCCTTAGGTTGATACTGAAGGAAGGGTTGATCCAGCAAGTAGATTCTTGCAGAGCAGTCATTGGATTTAGTGACTGCCTGTCCTGGGCTTTATGTCACAGGCACTACTAAAGTCTTGTGCATTTCCCATTCATCTCAACTTGGCTTACAGATATGGCAAGTCAGCATTTGTAGAAAAGTTAAAAAAAATTGATTGCAAATGTCAGGGAGGTAGGGAGAGACAGAGCTTTTAGAATGGGAAAAGTGACTCCCTCTGATGTCAGCTACCTATATTTCACTGAGTGGAATGAAGCAGCAGATATGAGGCAAATACTTAAAAAAAACCATCAAAAACCCTTTACCTTCTGTCATAGAATCAATACTGCATATTTGTTCTAAGGCAAAAGAGCAGTAAAAGCTAGGCAGTGGGGGTTAAAGTGACTAGCCTGGTGTCACACAACTGGGAAATATCTGAGGCTAGATTTGAACCCAGGATTTCTTGCCTCCTGGTCTGGCTCTCAATCCCTTGAACCACCTCACTGCCCCAGTAAATACATTTTGAACCTTTGGCTGACCCTCAGGGGCTACTAGAAAAGAGCTGGTAACTCTTTTGAGTACTCACTTCCCAAAAGAGGGAGCTCAACTTAGATCTTTTTTTGGCTCCAAGTCCCAATAATATATGTTCTAGAGCTCCCTTCTGGGTCCTGAAAGGTCAGCAGTTCTGTGTGCCTGGCTCTGAGCCAGCTGGTCCAAGATCCTCCCATCCTGGGCTCGCCAAAGGGTGTCAGAAGTTTGGGTCATGGCAAGGGAGGGAGAGGGCACGAAATGGCCCTGGAGGGAGTGGGAGCTAAAATGAATGGATTTGATAGAAAGCACTGGTCTGCCTCCTTGCTTCTTCTCAGGTCCCTGATCAAAGACACACACACAAAAGACTTCACATTCCAAAGAAAGATAATACTGTGGTAGGTAAGTATAATGTACTATGGGAGGATCAAAAGTGAAGCTGTCCCTTAAAGGGTCAAAGAGGGGAGGAGCTACAAAGATAGAAACAGCTTAGTTAAAACTACTTTTTAAAATGCCTTGGGGAAAAAAAAGAAAAAGAGAGATAGATAGACAGATGAAGTAGAACAAAGCAAGAAAGAATGGGAAAAAAAACTGAGGAAGAGGGCAAATGGAAATTATACCTTAGCCTGTTTCTGAGACTCCCTCACTCCCTCTTCTTGCCAATGCATGCACACACATATACTCTGATTGTTGTCTGATACCCTTTGGTGGGCCCAGGATGGGAGGCTTCTGGACCAGCTGGCTCAGAGCCAGGTACACAGAACTGCTGACCTTTCAGAGCCCAGGAGAGAGATCTAGAACACATATTATTCTACTTCTGGTATGCACATTTGTGGTCTCAGAGAGACAAATCAGATCTATCTTCTAAATAGTTTCAATCTTCTTCAAAATGTCATTATTCTCTCTTTAGAAGTGTCAGGCCTCTCTCTTGAAAACAAACACTTGAAACAAAAACGGCAATCAAAAATAAACTCGAAATGACCTGTTTATAAATTGGGTAAAAAAATTGTTGATCTGGTATCTTTTTATGGGGAGGGGATGCAAGTGAGGAACTAGAACTAGAAATGGGACTTTTCCGAAAAGCTCTAGTAAGGGAGCTAATACCTTTTGTGAATTTTTAAACCCCATCAGAATAACCTTAGAGTGCTATCCTAATATGAATTCTTCTTTGCAAAGCCTATTCCATACTTAGTCATATCATGTAAAGAGTAAGAGTATGCCCATTTTACAGATGAGGGAAATGAAGCTCAGATGACACTGATGAATGTGCCCACAATGATCCCTGCCAAAAAGCATAACAGCCAGGGATGAATTAAGGTTTTCTGGCTCCAAATCTAGGACTTTTTCCCCCATCCCACACTACCTTTTTTATGAATCATTAGTGTTTAAGTGGAAATCAAAGTGTTTAAGGGTTCGGCATTTCATCTATGTTCACTGAACAGGGCATAACTTTCCTGTAGTGAACTCTTGGGAGAATCCTGGAATTTTTTAATCAAAAATAAGATCTTAGGTGCAGGGATTATTTAATTTTTTTCTTTCTATCTCCAGTACAGTGTCTTACATGTAGTAGACCCTTAGTCTATGTTTATTGAATCAAATTCATCAGAGGAGAGCAAACATTTATAAAGGGAAAGGACCTTAGAGATCACATCTAGTCCAATCTCACCATTTTGTAGATGAGGGAAATGAGACCCAGAAAGGTTAAAACACTTGCCCAATGCCACACAAGGAGGGAGCAATGATTTATTAATTTCTTAATCGATCAAGACTAATTTTTTTCAGGTAAAGTTCTACTCCTCAGACAAAGGAGGTCCCTCTGAAAATGTCCTCTTTGGGTTTGTTTTGTGATTCACAGCTTAGAACTCCTTTTGGAGATATCCCTTATGAGTTGTTTATAGAGTTGGGAGCCTTAAAAGCAGCCAATTTTAGCATTAGATGAGAAAGAATCAGCTGTGATAAATGTCATTTTTCTAAGCCTTTCTGAGGTCAGCAGAAAAAAGAAGCCATAACCCCCAGCCATTTACCATAAATAGCTTGTGAGTCAGTCAAGGTACAGAAGTGAATCACTCAATGGTTTTGTTATGTAGTTTTTTCCTTTCAAGAAAATTGGTGGGGTGAGGTTGAGAGATGGATTGAGTGAAAGGCAAAAGGCCTAGGCTTGAAGCCTGACTCTATCATTGACCTTGAGTCATTTTATCTCCCTAAGCCTCTGTTACTTCATCTGTAAAATGGGAGGGTTGGACTTAGCTGAATTCTAAAGTTATTTCCACTTGCAAATTCTATGATCCTTTGTTTATTTACTATAGGCATGGACTAGGGAAAAAAATCTTGAAGATGAGTTCAGTTAAGAGAAAAAGATATGTGCAGAGTACCTCTACTTGTCTGAGTAATGGAAGAAATACCACAGTAACAAGAATAATAACTCATTTACATGACATTTCAAATTTGACAGAATGCTTCCTTCTCAACAACCACATGAAATAAAGAAAGTATTACTATCTTCCCTCTGGACCTCAGTGCCCTTGTCTGGAATATGAGTAAAAATGACTCTATCACCTTTAAGGTCCCTTTTCATGCTAAATCCTATGATATTCATTCGATAGATGAAGAAACTGAGTGGTGGGAACTGAAGGTGGGCAGCATAATGGATAGAGCACTGGGTTTGGAATCAGGAATCTTCATGAGTTCAAACCTGGTCGTGGGACCCTACGCAAGTCACTTAACCTTTTGCCTCAGTTTTCTTAATTGTAAAATGAGTTGGAGAAGGAAATGGCAAACCACTTTAGTATAACCTCAAATGGGGTCACATGGAGTTGAACAGCACTGAAAATGACTGGACAATACATGAAGGTGTCTAGGTTACTCAAAAAAGTAAGTTAAAGATCCAGGCACCCACATTTATAACTCATTCATCACTTTAAAACAAACCAAAACAAAATAACTGCTGTCACAGAATTCAGAACTTGTAACGTGAAAATTGTCTACCTCACCTCCCTATTAAAACTTCCCTTTAAAAAAATAATGCTCACAGGTAGTGCTTTGTCATCGATTAATTCATTTAAGAGTTATCACCCTCTGTGAGAGGGTGTTTGTATAATATTTGTATTTTTTTTGTTTAATATTGTTCCCATTTTACATACGAGGAAACTAAGGCCCAGAGAGTTTGAGTGACTTTCCTTGGGACACACAGGTAACAAACACGTAGCAGAGCCAGCGTTTGAACACAGATCTTCTAACTCTCAGCGTTACATTTTTTCCCTGTATCACACTGTCTTCTAAGCTGCTACAATAGAATAATTAGAGCTATACCATGGGTTCCTTAAATTAGTTTTAATTTTGGATGTGGAAAATAGTGATAGAACGAGGTAGTCTTGTTTTGATAAAGGCAGATATGTTATCTTGCTTTTCTTACACCCAATGTAGATATGACTTAAGAGAATCTAGACACTGAGAAGCAACCTTGCTAAAGGCTGTTTTTAGAAATACCCTCAATTTATTATTGTTCTTTCCAACTTTGCACATCTTTCCATGATATTAATAATGATAATATTAATATTTATTATTTATAGGGAGCTTTAAAGCTTACAGAGAACTTTGTAAACATTATCTCATTTGATCCTTACAACTACCTTGTGAAGAAATGCTGTAACTAGAGGGATTAAGTGGACTTAACATGCTTATGTAACTCTAACTCATAAGTGTAGGACCTAACATTTGAACCCTTCTCCTGAGTTGAAGTTCAGTACTCTTTTCACTCAAATGAATTCTTTAACATTACTTTTCTCCATAAAGGGAGTTGGTGGCACAGTGGACAGAGCACTGACACTGGAGTTCAAATACTTGCTCTTTGACACTGAGCAAATCACTTAACCTCTGTTTGCCTCAGTTTCTTTAATTGTTAAATGAGGGCAATAATAGCACCTACCTTGCAGGGTTGTTGTGAGGATCAAATGAGATAATATTTGTAGAAAGCACCTAGTGTGTCTGGTACATAGTAGACATTATAGAATTGTTTATTACTTTCTTTCATCCCTGTTTATTTGTTTATATTACTACACACACACACACACACACACACACACACACACACACACACACACACAAACACAGTTCTATTAACCCAGCATTGTGTGATTTAAAAACAAAGGAAAAGAAATAGCCCCTTCTCCATTGCTCTCTCACCACCTCAAAGTGAAAATCTTCACTTAATAATCAGAATGAGTGATGATGTTTGCAATAATGAACCACAAAACGTAACACAATTTCTCTCCTCTTTCTCTATTAGTCATAATACCTGTGGTTGCAATGGCATTGACTGGCTGGGATCGTCGTCCACTGATTAATCCATAGAGTTCAATGTCATATTCTGTGCCCTCTTTGAGACCTGTTATGTCCCTGGTACGCTCATGGGTTGGTACAATTATTTCCAGTGGATCAGACTGCTTTTTAGTATCCCTGATTTTAAGAACAAAACTATCGAAGACCCCTTCATCTGCCGTCCAAGATAGACGGAAACCATCTGGGGTGGCATCTGAAACCAGAAGGTTGTCGACTTCTGGTTCTGCTTCTAGAGGGGGGAAAAAGAGTGGAAGAGGGAGGAAAGAGAAAATCATTTTTAAACAGCCAACTCTACTCTTCTGTTCAATGGAGACGTCAATATGCAGTGATGCCCCAGGTCAGAGAAGTGAAAATCTCCTGAGTTACCAAAAATAAATATTTTTAGACAGAAAAACATTCCATTAAAGCTAAAGTTAGTAGAAGTATCTGTATGCATGTGTGATTTTATTTTTCCAAAATGGATGACATTAAGCTACATCTGGACACATACCATTTCTCCCTTCCATGCAATATTAAGCAAATTAAAAGTAAGTGAATTATTTCTGTTTATTCTTTATCTTCCAGTGGCTCTGTACCCATCCTTTGTGAAACCTTTCTGGTAAAATACAAACAAGCTCATGCTAATGAGCTGTGCAAAGCTGTCCGTGATCATCTTGCTTATTATGATTTTTTTCTATGTTTGAGCAAAGTAATTTTTAGAAGTCCTTTCTCTTTTGACTTTGTTCTAGAGAGTGTTTGAATAAAGACTAAGAGACAGACAGTCCTTTTGAGAGTCAGTGCTGAGTCTTTTCCTGGTACTATAAAGCACTCTGTCTTTGGACCTACAACCTTAGGACCAAAGGGCTCACCTTGACTCGCCCTAAAAGGGAAAGATTTCCTCCTTGGAAAAGCAAATTTGGACAGAGATAATGGTTAATGCTGTATTCCTCAGGCAAGACCTCTGAATCATGAGATAGTTATGGATTTAGTCTGTGTTTAAGAATATCTCCAATGTGTCTGTTTTTCCCAGTGAAAGAATTTCAATGCCCCATAACTATTATACCTGACAATGTTCTATCAGTTAAGACTTTATAGATGGCAGATGTTATTGACAAGTTTTTAGAAATATATCAGTCAGATATATTTCTTTTGAGAAGGCTGAAATGCATCTGGGGTCTGGGAAGGATGAGGATGGATGAATATAATGTAGAATAAACATTCAGCTGAGAACATCCAAAGGATTTGGAAAGCAACATGGGAACATTTCGACCTTCTCATGTCAGGAATGGAAGATGGAACAGAAGACAAGGGAGAATGCAAAGGATGTATGAATGAAATGGTCCCACCTGTGAAATGTATAGCTGTGATGAGGACAGGAATGCAGAAGCCCTGGTGATTTGGCATATGGACTGCATGAAATGTCTCCCGAATGAAAGACACAAGGATGGAAGAGAAGACTGAGCAATGGAAAAGAATGGCTCACTTGAATGGAAATACCTGTAATAACCACAGCACTCAAAGGCTTTGTTTGGTGCCCTTGGGCCAAGCCGAAAAGCATAACCTCATAGCCAATGCCAGTTATGAGGCCTTTAAGCTCCAGTTTCCTCTGGGCTCCTGAAAGTGTGAACTCCTGGGGGTCCAGCAGCTTGCCAGAATCCACCACGATTACTAGAAAGCTGTCAAAGGCATTCTCCGATGCCATCCAGGAAACAGTGAACCCATGAGGATTAATGTCGGAAATGGTTAAGTTTTCCAGTAGGGGCAGAGCCTCTGAAAGAAGGGAGGGTTGAAAACAGTGCAGATTAGTGTCACCGAGTCCACCAAAATAGCCTTAAATCTTCACAAAGGACAATGCATGGCAAATCTTTAAAGGTCTCTAGATGTCAAGTGTTGACAGAGTAGCTTGGAATAAATTTTAGAGATTGAGTCCATCTCCTCCCACCCACCAGAATTTTGATTTTGAATCCAGTTGACCAAAACAAGTCTGGTTTCTATGGGCATTTTATTTTCTTGTTTTCCCTTTCAAATTTGTATTTTCTTTCCCTTCACATTCTGAATAAAGTAGTATTGATACAACTATAGATAGCATATTTTCATAGACTAAGGTATACATTTTGAGGGAACATTGGTTAATAATAGTCAGATTTGTACCCTGTTCAGTTGCATGCAATATATGGTAAGCGTGTATTATATACTTGGTGTATAGTTCATAATGAATGACATAATTTTAAGAGAAAGACTTCCTCACAAAATACTCACAGAAGTTAGATTACTGTCCTTTTCTCTCTCATAATGACAATTTAAGAGATTCCATTTCAAAAACTAGCTGGAGGGTCAGTCATGAAATGTCTAAAATACTTGGAAATAGTCTTACTTTAGGAGAACAAGAAAATGGCATGGGAAAGAACCTCTTCAATATACTCAAGAAAAGTTTGAAAGGAAGAAGTATCTTTAGTTATGTATTTTCATTTTATCTGAGTCAACAAAAAATGCTATTTTTTTGCTTCAAAATCTGGTTATTGAAAAAATCTTCCTAGAATATTTGAGTCTGCTTTGTCTTCCTTGGTAAGTATGGACTAGGGAAAGATGGTTGAATTTTTGTTGATGGAATACATCTCTGGACCTTGGTGTTATCCTGAATATTGATTCTCATTGTCAAAGGTAGTTGATATAGAAAGTATATTATAACAGAATTTAAAGCAAGAAAGGACCTTCAAGGCCATCTGGTACGATTTCCTCATTTTTGAAATGAGCAAATTTAGGCCTAAGGGAGGGAATGGCCCAGTGTCACATATGTAGTAAGCAGAAGAACTAAGTTATGAATTAAGGTCTTCTAAATTTGAAATCCAGTATGATTTTTCCACATTAAATCTGTATCTTTATTGAACCTATGACATCCTGTGGAAGTGTTTTTTTTCCCTAAAGAATTTTGGTTCTTTTTTGGGGGGGACAGGGAATTTATTATTCTAAAAATATAGGTTAGCAACAAAATCTTTATAACAAAAATCTCTGACAAAGGTTTAATTTCCCAAATATATGAGGAACTAAGTCAAATTTACAAAAAAATCAAGCCATTCCCCAACTGACATATAGTCAAGGGATACGAATAGGCAGTTCTCAGATAAAGAAATGAAAACTATCAATAATCACATGAAAAGTGTTCTAAATTCCTCCTGATTAGAGAAATGCAAATTAAAACAAGTCTGAGGTACCACCTTGCACCTAGCAGATTGGCCAATACGGCAGCAAAGGAAAGTGATAAATGTTGGAGGGGATGTGGCAGAATTGGGACACTAATACACTACTAGTGGAGTTGTGAATTAATACAACCATTCTGGAGGGCAATTTGGAATTATGCCCAAAGGGCTTTAAAAGATTGCCTGCTCTTTGAGTTAGCCATATCCCTGCTAGGTTTATACCCCATAGAGATAATAAGGAAAAAAAAGGTGTACACAATTATTTATAGCCCCACTCTTTGTGGTGGCAAAAAATTGGAAAATGAGGGGGTGTCCCTTGATTGGGGAATGGCTAAACAAATTATGGTATCTGATGGTGATGGAATACTGTAGTGCTGAAAGGAATTATGAACCGGAGGAATTCCATGTGAACTGGAAAGACCTCCAGGAATTGATGCAGAGTGAAAGGAACAGAACCAGGAGAACTTTGTACATAGAAACATTGTGGCACAATCAAACGTAACAGACTTTTCTACTAGTAACAATGCAATGATCCAGGACAACACTTGGGAACTTATGAGAAAGATGCTATCCATATCCAGAGAAAGAACTGTGGGAGTAGAAATGCAGAAGAAAAACATATGATTGATCACATGGTTTGATGGGGATATGATTGGGGTATTGGTGCTAAAAAAATCACTCTATTGCAAATAAGAATGATATATAAATAGGTTTTGAATAATAATACGTGTATAACCTAGTGGAATTGCTTGTCAGCTTTGGGAGGGGGGAAGGAAGAGGGGAAGGAAAAATAATGAATCATGTAACCGTGGAAAAATATTCTAAATAAATAAAGAAATTATAAGGAAAAAAATTAAAAAAAAATATAAGCTGGCAAAAACTCTTGGTTAATTGAAGTGGATTTTATTGGGGTGTGGCAGGTTTAGTGGGTATTGAGGGCAGTTCTAGACCTATGATTCCATTGCTATAGGGAACTCCCAGTCAAGAAACTTCTACCAATGTAGCTTTTCTTCTTCTAGTCTTAGAGTTGTCTGGGGCAGTGATAAAAGGTTAAGCAACTTATTTACTTATTTAGGATTATAGAATTTGTATGTGTCAGAGGTAAGAACTGAAATCAGTTCCCCCTCACTATGGAGTTTGCTTTCTATCCACACTATCTCTCAACTGAAGGCTGTGCTCTGGATATTTGAGGTTTGGCCAAAGATGGGACCTTAGGAAGAACAACGGTTTGTTTATTAAGTGTCAGATTTAGATATGGAGAAGAACTAAGCCTGTTGGAGAAAGAACAGCTGGTATACAGTGCTTAAAAATAATAATCTTTTAATAATATTGCCATTCCCTCTTGTGGTGGCATTTTGCTTTTGTGATAGAGCCAAGAGTCCACAAAAATGTTGCTATAATTTTTCAGAGGGAACCCTGCTTCAGGGTATGTTAAAAACACTATCATGTGGCTGAATCCCCCCTCTCTCTGTCATTTATATCTATTTCCTAGAAATTCCTTCAGCACTCCTTAAGTGCAGTCAGTTCTAGACAGCGTTCCCTACATCTACCAATGTAAAAGTGATGAGTGTTAGAGGTGACCTTGGTTCTCAGGCACCCTTAGCCAAACTTCTTACAGTAAAATGTTGGCTTCTATTATAAATACACACTTTCTGCCATTCACCAACTTTAAGACTATGGTCCCAGGAGATAGATACAAAATAATTTTCAATATATTTAGTAAAGTTACTACTGGTATTCATTGTTAAGGATCATTTGAAAAACCCTGAGACAGAGGCTGAGTTACTTCACTGTGAACTTTATTTTTTCTGCCCTTACCTATCTACCTTCACCTAGAGTAAAGGTGAAAACTGGTGGTTTTTTAGTGATGGGGGCTGGGGTAGGGAGATAGGGTAGGACAGGGAAGGTTAGGTCAAAATGATCACTAAGGCAATGGTTTTCCAACTTTTTGGTCTCAGTACCCCTTTATACTCTAAAAAATTACTGAGCACCCCAAAGGAGGATTATATAAATATCACTTTAACATTATTATGAAAATGATTTTGACTTCATGGACCACCTAAAAGGGTCTCACAATGGATGCCCTAAAACATCCTTAGTCATGTTCAATTTGGAGTAACCTGAATTCATAGTTGAGTGGAAACACTCAAAGAAATATTTCTTAAGACTCAAGACAGTCTTAAAGGCTTTGCTAAAGAAAAAAGAGTTAAGCATTCTTTTTTCCTTCATGAATACATATATCCCTCACCCTCCCACCTCTCCTTTTTTCCTACAACTGTATTGCCTATATTTATTTTGAAATATTTTGCATAAGGATATTAAAAAGAAGTAATGTTTCTGATAAAGGCTAAATGAAACTCATGTACTACTATGTAAACATAATTTTTCCTGGAGGACATAATAGTCATTCTCTTCCTTTTGATGAATGGGATGTTACCTCTTCTGGAGGTCATCTTTTTTCCTATACTGTCATTTAGTATTATTTTTTACCATTGACCTTGATGGTGATTTTTTTCCCCTGCCTTTTCCATCTTGAGGAGATTTTTATAAAAGGTCTTGAGTTCCTTCATATTTAACACTCAGATTGGACAAACTAATAATTTGGTATTGGACGTACCAACTGAAAACTTTCCCTAACCTATTTTTTCTTCTTAATTCTTCCTGGGAGGTTTGCATGAAGCAACATGTAAAGGGAAGGTCTCTTTGATAGGATCCATTTTCATTAATAATCACCCTCCACCCTACCCATCAATCCTAGGAATTTTGTTCATTACTCATCTTATATATGTTGTTTTCCTAAGGGATTACCATTTTCTGAGTTTAGAGGATTATCTGTACAAGGAATATACATATCAGATAAATAGCAAGGAAAAAACCTATTTGTTAAATTATGTTTTTAGAAAAGTATTCTTTTCAATTGTGGGAAAATCCATTATGAATAGTTCATTGTGCAGAACTGTGCCTGGGAGGCCCTTTAACTTTAAATAATGAACCTAAATTTCCTTTAGACATGAAAAAACTTAATGGAGCTTCCACAGATGTATAATTTAGAACAGGCACTGGGAGAGAATTTGGTGCAGCATGTGTGAATTAGATGATGGCTTTCTTTTCCCTCTTACTTTCCTTTCCCCCCAATTTTAGTATTTAGTTGAGATTTCTGATGGTCCCTGGGTATGTCTACTCCTGAAGTTTGTATGATCCCACTGCCAGTATAATGAACTAGCCCACTATCTCCTTTAAAAAAATCAGAGAAATAATTCCTAGGGAGTGAATAACGGTATATTAATAAGGTCTAAGTTAGTCCATCTATTCCCTAATTCTGATCCTAGATGACCTCTTCTAGATGTCTGCTTTAGAGAGAAATAGTTTTCCTGCTATTAAAAAATGGGGAAATCATTGTCTTTTTGGAATAATTTAGTATGAAGTCACCTTTAGGCAGAGCTATAAATTAAAGTCCTTTTCACTCTTGAGGTTCATTATTATTTATTTTTTATAAATATTTAAATATATTTGTATTGATTCTTCCATCCTGTTCCCAGGATGATGGAAACCCTCCACAAATCAGACTGGGGAAATTTGGCATCCAAATGGTATGCCCCAAGAGGTATTCTCCCACAATCGATTTTGAAGAGTAAAATTTATTACCTAATCACCAAGAAAGGGATAATTGGGCTAAACAAGCTTAAATAGATTCTAGATATTGAATGTACAATGAATCATCTTAAATTTCTGTCTGGAATGTACATAATGGCATTCCATTTCCTACAAGCTAGATTATGGCTGGAAATACCAACAAATTAAAGACTTTGAAACTAGTACCTGTTGTCACAAAGGCAGTGACTGGCTCGGTCTGGTCACCAGCCCACGTCGTTCCCCTAATGCTAATGTCATAGCCAGTATTATCTACTAAGCCTGTGATGTGAGCGTGCTGCGTGTCTCCTGAGACTGTGTGCTGCTGGGGTTCATACAGAGAGTGGGAATCGCTAACACTGATGACAAACTTTGCAAAGAGCCCAGCACTTGTGGTCCATGACATGTTGAAGCTGTCAGGGGTAACATTGGTAAGAATTAGCTGGCCCACCTGTAGCTCAGGTTCTGAAGGAAAAGGAACAAAGGCAGAGAGAGAATATTATTTTAGGAAGGGATGGAGTAACGGGAAGCATCGTCATGACATCAAAAAACATCATTCCATTTCCAGTTTGTGTCACACTATAAAAGGCATCTCTAGGCTGTTTCTATACCTATAAAGCAGAAGTATGTTGTTTATGAAATGGTAAAGAATACCATGACTTCCAATTGGTAACAGGTTTTTATATTGGAGCATATGATATAATTTCCTCTATCTACATAGAAAAAGTCATTCTCTAGTTCATTAAACATAACAGAAATGGATTGGCTGCATATATATATGTATATGAATAATACATGTATCACTATATAGAAATATTTAAATATCTGTACATAGTTACATACATATACAGATATATCTATATTTTTATATAGGGATTTTTATATATCGCATAATATTCTTCAATAAAAGTCTTATTCTGATGCCTTTTGGTGGCATGGATGTGATCCTGGGTTCTTCAAGGCTAGTCCAGCAGACTGCAAGTTCTGGCAGGTCCTACTGAGCTTGAAAAACTTTACATAGGGTCTAGCCACAGACTATATAACTTTTGGGAAAGTATCAGCCTACTGAAGTTGAGAGATAATTATGATTTTGATGCTAACAGGATAATGGAGTTTTGGGCCACCACAACCTTTAAGTCCCTCTATTCAAATAATATGAATTGGTGGGAGGTATACCCTAACTGATGAAATCACAGAGCTTTGAAGTAATAAAATAGTCTGTTTTATATATTTATATAAATTTATACTGTTTAAGCCTTATAAGTAATCAAAGCCAAGTTTGCGTAGCCCAATTTCTCTTTCTTTTTCAGTCATAACTAGAGAACTCCATTTTCCTACAGTGCCTTTTATTTATATATGTATGTATATGTGTATACTTATATAGAGTATTTTATAAGTATTTGCTAAATTATTGGATTAAGTAGTTTATGTTATAGGAATAATATCTTATAAGGGAAATTACATAAACTAAAATTGGAATGACTTTGATTAAAAGAAAAAACCTAAATAGTATCATAGATCTAGAGCTAGAAGAAACCTTAAAGGTCCCAGTTTAGCTCCCTTATTTTATAGATGGGGAAACCAAGGTTCAATAAAAGAGGAACTTCTGACCTAAGGTAGGTAATCTAGGTAGTAAATATCAAGGCCAAAAGTTGAGTTTTGCTTCTCTGATTACAAATCCAGTGTTTTTCTGCTAAACCACATCCATTAAATGTAATAGGTAAACAAGAATTTTTAGATATGGATGTGGCATCTGTAATACCTTCCTATAGCTATGGCCAAAAATGGCATTTAAATTTAAGTCCTAAATTCGCCAACTATAAAGTTGTCTTATTCCATGGAACTATTGGATTCAGGGATGATTCATTTCCCTGTTGTTAGTTTTCCCTTCATCAGCATATAGTATGCAGGCTTTCTGAATATCCTATTATATCATGGGGGAGTTACTGAGTTATTTCCCATTTGGGACTATGTGGGCTCTTGCCTCTTGGATGTTTGTTTATACAACAGTCTGGAAAATGCCAACACTGAATGAATTCCATTTAGGCTGTGCCCTGGAGAGAAGCAATGAATAAAATGGCCCTAGATGATTGAGGTGATAGAGGAGGTGATATGGGTCAGGGGACTGGAGAGATTAAGGGTATGATGGTAATATCATTCTTCCAAGTGGCTGAAAAGAAGACTACTTCAATTTCAGGCAGTAGAGTGAGAACTCTATTTTCTCTAGTCTAGCAAAAAGTTATCAAGTTTTATAGGACCATTTAATAGCATAAATCTATAACCCAGTCATGAAATTATCTTTTGGGAAAAGAAAATCTCTAGCCACCAAAGAATATGATTCAGATACCTAAAATAGGTATAAACAATTACATGTGGTTTCTAAAAGTTTCTTCATTTTCAGAATTTAGTAGAGTCATGGTTTCTAGAAATAGCATGGAGGAATTGTTACTACAAACATACCCAATATGACAGTTAAAATCAGGGGCTTATTTTCTCTTTCTTTGCATTTTACTAGGGTGCTTCAATTAAGGATTCACGTTGGAACTATCATCATGTTGCCAAACTGAGGCTGGCAGTACTAACATTTCTGAAGCATTGGACCAGTCTTGTATCTCTGCTCCCAAGATATCTTGTATATGCTCATATTGGTGGAATGGAGTTAGAAAGTGCCGAGATATGAGAAGATTCAGAAAAGAGACTTCAAAGAAGTCAATATCCATGCAAAGGAGAAAAATTATCTTCCATATATTGTATACCCCCACTCTCTCATCTCCCCAAAATACATTCCTGTGCATGCTGCTTACATCCAGGGAAGACTGACTTCTTAATATATATATATATATATATATATGTATGGGAGGATGCTGCATGCACCACTACCATCATAGAGATGTAGATTGGTATAAGAAAGGTTTTGAGACCTTAAGAAAGTTACTGATGGATGCAAGGCCGTGCTTGCTAGAAAAGGAGAAGATGCTCTAGTCAAACAGACTCACTGTTGGACAGTTAAATATACAAAGGCCAGGCAAAGAGAAGTCTTGGTCACAGCACAAGCCTAACTGGCTCAGTCCATGCAATTGGTGGTTTTGTTGTGTATGTTTTCTTAGCATTCCATGTGAAATCCCAGGCTGTATTCCAAAGGCCTAGTAGAGAAATGACTATCCAAATGAGACATCAGAGTGACATGCACGCATCTTTTTTGTGTATGAGACTTGCAACCCATCACCATGATTAGAAAGACCACAGGCAGATGAGGATGGATTATACTGGAAGGATTATGGAGAATATTCACAGTCAGATGCAAAGATGTTTGAGAAATTCAACTGGAGCAAGTCAGGTTAAGTATTCTCAAATGCAAAGAGCCTCTCCAGATGTGTGGAAATAGTTAGGAAAGAGAAGTTGCCAGTGAATTTCCTTAATTCTTGGGGGCACTTAAAGATTTTTCTTAGAATTTTTAGCTTATCTGTTTTCAAAGAATCCTTTGATTGACCAAGTCTGTCAGTCCTTCATATTCTTTTTCTTCTGCTTTTTCATAGAGAAGAGTCTTATAGAAACAATATAGGGCAAGTGGGTCATGGATATCTATTGAAGCTATATCCAAGAAAAGGTCAACAGACAGTGAAGAAAAACAAGAGATAATCCAGTAAAGTGAAATACCTGTGGTTGCCTGGGCCATCAGGGTCTGACCACTCTGCCCGCCAATCAGCCCATGAAGTTGGACAGTGTAATTAGTGGAAGCTCTAAGGTTGGTGATTACAGAGCTCCTCAAGGCCCCGGGCACTGTGTAGACCACAGAGTCCAGAGGGAGGTCAGAATTCCTAACTTCTAAAACAAAGTTCTCAAAGGCTGCCTCCTGAGCTTTCCACGAGAGGGATACACTGCCCGAGGTAATGTTTGAGACAGTGAGATGGCTAAGAAGAGGTTCAGCTACTATAGAAAGGGGAGAAAAATAGAAAAATAAGTGAATTAAAGCACCACCACGAGATCTAAGTTCCAAACACAAAGACTAAATCCATAAAACTCTGGACATTTTTTCCCTCGAAAGGAGAAAATCATCCTCTGTTGAAAAATTTTACAATGCTGAATAACAAATGCATAATAGACAATTCTTGTGTTTTTACGATTTTTTAGATGGTATTTGACTTTTAGAAAAAAATATCATTAACCATTTATTTGGAGTAAAGGAGCATCCATAGAACCCTGTTACTTTCTCACTGTGTTCAAGAATGCTGGTGAGAAGAGTATTCCCCAAGAACTCCCGGGTTAACCACGTTAATGAAAAATACTTCATATACCTTTGAATTCCCAGTAGCAAAATACTGACATACTTAGAATTATTTAAATTGCATGAATTATTGTTAAGGACTGTGGAGTTAAAAGCCCTGGGACATGTAGGCAAAAGAAATGGCTTGAGTACAAGTACTACTATCCATGTTTTACAATTAAGGAAACTCAATGACAGAGGTCAGTGACTTGCCAAAGGTCTCTTGGTTGTTCACATGGTGTTAGAATCAAAATTCAAACCCAGATCTTGTAAATCCAAGTCCAGCAATCTTCCACTATCCCATGTGTCTCCATGAGTGAAGGAGCACTTTTAACACCCTTTCTGTTCAATGGGAAAATTCTACTTTATGACCATTACACTGGAACATCGGTACCCAGACAATGGTTACTTTGGGGCTCTACATTTTCTAATTGGTGGCCTGTCCTGTGGTTTTGACTGAGAAGGAGATTCTGTGGGACTTCACTGTTAGAAGAAAAAAATGCAATAGTCTATGTGTATCCCGTTTCATCTGAACATAATCAAGGATTTAAAACTTAACCATTAACTCTCTGTTGGGTGGAGGGGAACAATGAGGTAGATAGAGGGTGGCTGAGCCCAGCCAAATAATCATAAAGTCCTGTAAATAAGAATGGGGAGGAAAAATTGTTAGAAGCAGAGGTAGGTGCATATACCTGTTGTAGTTGCCATACTTATGGTTTGAATACCGATACCAGATGCTATCCCAGAGAGGTAGACAATAAAGTCAGTATTGGGGAAGAGCCCTGAGATATGAGCAGTCCTTAAAGTGCCAGAGATATTGTATTCCAGAGGCTCCAACAACCTATTGGAATCAATAATTTCAATGGTAAAGATCTCAAAAGCTCCATCTGTTGCTGTCCAGGAGAGGTTGAAACTATCAGGGGTGATGCTGGAAACCTTTAAGTCCCCAATTTCTAGTTTCTTTGCTGAAGAGGGAAAGAAAGGGGGGGAAAAGATTTTAATTAAGTACTCCATCTTAGAGCCACTTGGGTCCTGATAGCAAGCTTGCTTAAAATGGCTGCAGGTGAAATAGTCTGAATAGTTTATAGTTCAGTGGAAAAAAAAAAAGTTACTTTTGAAAATAATAGGAAAGTTGGAAGAGGAAAAAAAGAGGCATAAGAAAGATAGATTCAGCAATATTCCATGCCCTATGCAATACTAGGTCTTGCCATATGGACTTCTGGGAAATGGAGAACACAAATAACTCTTAAGTCCCAGGAACTGATCCTGCAGCTCCACATTTTTCAGTTTCTCTACCCTGAGATGGATTTCGGCTATCTTTCAAAAGATACAAATTGCATCCAAACTACTAAGCTTCAACCAAGATACAGAGACTTTTTTGCCCCAGGCCTCATTCCAAGGCTTCCTAAACTTTGAAAAAGATAATATTTTAGATGTTATGACACTATTACCCACCCTAATGCTAGTATCTTCAGATGGTTCTGGCTTAAAGGAAATCAATAATCTTATCAGAATATGTTCTCCTGTTTCCATCAGAGTCATACAGACAAAACAACCTAAACTTCTCTTAACCAGGAGATAAAATTCAGCCCCTTTCTTCTTCCCAGGTGCCTTTAAAATATCTTTTCTTCTTCTCTTTCCTAAGTGTTACTAAGAAAGTATCAAGTTGCAAGCCAAGTTAGTTAAGCCCAATCTAGACTATTCCTTTCAGCCAATGGGGCAAACATCTCTCTTAATAATGTTCCCACTAACTTTTTTTCTGTGCAGAAAAAGGAGAATCTTTTCACAGGAGAATGTCTGGAGTGATAAAGCAGTGGGTCTTTAAGGCTCATGGAGAAATTCCCAGTAGTTTTGGTGAGGCACAGATCAAATCAGCTAGAGTTGCCTCCTGTCACTACAGCTCATTAGGAATGGAAACACTGGCATTTTTTGAAAACAAAACAGGACAAAACACTTTAGGGTCTGCACAGTGAACAGATCTGAAGTAACCCTTGTGATCTGTAACCTTGCAGACTTCAGGGAAGAAATGGATTGTAGGTAGCATTGAAAATAAACATCTGGGTAGGACAGCTTGGCATACATGATGCTTCCCTGATAACAGCCTTGTGAGATGGGTGGCATCTCTGGGAATGGGCACCCTGGTGGATCTGAATCAGCCTACACATAGCCGTAATCATCTGGGGAACATGGAGCCACTCTCCTTCCAGATGTCAGCGTTCTGTGGCTATGGAAAGACAACTGGTACAAGCTTGAGAGCTTTTGCTAGATTTTTATCTGAATTAATCACACAGTGGTGGATGTATAGGCTTGCTCTCAGAGACTGATACAGATAGGTGTGATGATCAAGTGCGAAGATCAGAGTAAATGGAAAAAAAAATCATGCAAAACCCTGTAGGGAGTACCAAACCACCCCCTGGGAGTTAAAGAAGATAAGGAGCAAGGCTGAAGAGAATCACTGTTTTATTTGATCAGACCACCCAGGGAGCCCTGAGTCCCCTGAAACAGTTCCAGAGTGAGATACTGAGCTTCCCCTGGGGCCTGGCACCCAAGTGAACCGGCACATGGAACTATTGAGTGTTTGATGCTCACAAACTAGTAGGGGCTTTGTCACTAATGCTGATGGAGGCATTTATGCTAAGTAATGACATTTCACTCTGGTACAGGCATGAGTCATAATTGTATTCTATTTGCCAGTTTGATATTCCAGTATCTGTTAATTGCTGTGGGTGGCTCAATATAGAAGAAGATATTCAGTTCTCTATTAAACTTGGTATATATTAAAGAAACGTGTCATATGTCTGAGAATCATGGCTTCCATATCCCTGAGGGTTCCTGAGATATTTTCCACTTGCAGAAGGGTTTCTAGAGTTAAATGATCTGTGCCTCACCCAAACTTACCAAGGGGAGCATGATAAAGGTTCTTGATCTCTGTGTAGGGAGAGCAAAGTAGTCTGTGCTCCGAGATGCTTCCCTGACAAGAGGTCATCCCCCTAAAGTTGGCATTGGTTCGACTCTGTTTACCCTTGATTTTAAGCTTAAATGCAGAGTATGGAGGGGTCAGAAAGCATCATGCCTCCTTCCTTTTAGCCTCCTTGCAGTTACACCTGTGCCAAGATACATGCAATGCATCACACTCCCACTCAGATCTCAGGGCTTTTCAGATCTTCAACCAAAGGGGAAAATTGATTAAGTTCATATCTGCGTCCAGAAAGGAAGAGAGATTTGCTTGACCCTTCCCTGACGAAAAAGAAGCTAGGTCTCTGAATAAGTAGAATAGTGTAGTGAGAAAAAGGTACCTGTAGAAGCTTCAGCAGAAAGGGGGCTGGTTCTGTAGGCCTGAATCACCCCATAGATGGTGATTCTATAAGGAGTGGCAGCTTGGAGGCCTGTGATATCCACAGCTCTCAGGCTGCCAGACACTGTGAGATTCTGAACCTCTTCCAACTTGTTAGCCTCCTGCACCTGAATGACAAAGCTGTCATAGGCTTCCTCTGCTGTGGTCCAGTTGAGTTTGAGGGCATCCCAGCTAATATTTGTCACAGTTAACTCTCCCAGCTTAGGGAGTTCCTCTGAAGAAGGACAGAGAATCATTAAGTCAGTCACATACATTTTAGAGAACCATAGAATCTCTGAGTGGGAAGGGACCTCCGAGATGATGGAGTCAGGCCCATACCTAAACTGAACAGGAAAGCACTTTACAATACGTGATACCCGCAGGACCTCAAGCAACAGGGAAGCTACTATTTCTTGAGGCAACTTCATTCCATTGTTAGAGAGCTCTGATGGGTGGGAATATTTTTTCTCAAAAATACATCTAGCTAAAAGCTGCCTTCATGTTACCTACTTCTTTGTGACAACACTTTTAAGTGTTTAAAGGATTAGTTTTCCCCCATTTCTTCTCTTCTCTAGACTAACCATCTCTGGTTCCTTCAACCTGTCCTCAAATGATATAGTTTCCTTGCTTCAGGAAAAGTCTCACAGTCTGAGAGATGAAGGTCTAGCTTTGAGTTAATTAATTTTGTTGCATGTGAGCAGGGTTTCTTAAATCTATTTATTTCTATTTAAATCTGGTACCTCTATAACCTATACTACACATTCCCATAGGGATTTGAAATTAGATGTACTCTAGATTGGAATAAAAGCAAAAATGTGAGTCATCCTAATGTGTATTCTTATGTAGGACATTTTTTGTGATATCAGATGGTATTAAAAGATCTATTCCTTTACTTAAGATATTATGTCTTGTTTTTTCATATTGGCATCCATCGATTTTCAAAAACTGGGTTTATAAAACTGATTTACATAAAACTTGACAAAAGTTAAAATTTGTTTCATACGCCTTTTTTCCCCTTTAGCTTGAAATGGAAGGGACAATCAGGCATAGTGGCCTTGATTCAATACTCATTGATTGCCTTCAACCCCTTCTTCACCTGAGTTGTGATATTATTTGGAGTTTTAGTAAAGAATCTCATGTCAAGAAATCCCTTAGTAACTTAAGGGGATTTGTTTTGATTTCTACTCTAATTTAGAAATAAAAATAATATGGGGCTTCTAGGTGGATCAGTGGATGGAGTGCCAGGTCTATTGATAGGAGGTCCTGGGTTCAAATCTGATCTCAGACACTTCCTAGCTGTATGACCCCGGGCAAGTCACTTAACCCCCATTTCCTAGCCCTTACTGCTCTTCTGCCTTGGAACCAACCAATACACAGTATTAATTCTAAGATGAAAGGTAAGGGTGTTAATATATATGTAAAATAACATTAGCTAACATTTAGATAGTGCTTACTTTGTACTAGGCATTTGCTAAGTGTTTTACAATTATCTCATTTGATTTTCACATCAATGGTGGGAGGTAGATGCTATTATTACCCCCATTCTATAGATGAGAAAACTGAGGCAAGCAGTTTAAGTGACTTGCCCAGTGTCACAAAACTAGTGACTGTCTAAGGCCAGATTTGAACTAGGTTTTCCTAACTCCTAACTCTTAAGTCTGCCACCTCACTGCCCCAGAGAGGCTTGGGAGAGTATTTATTAACATGTAATAGAATGTTCTGTTCCAAGGCCAAAGGAAATTTCTGAATTATTTCAGGTTTATTCCTTTTTTGAAGTAGAGACTAATCATCCTTTTTAAGGAGGCATTACCTAAGTATGAGGAATTTAAAAGGAAGTACCTGTGGAGGCCTCGGCAGAAAGGGGCTCAGTGTGATAGCCTCTAGTCACACCAGTGATGGTGATTCTGTAAGGGGTGGCTGGCTTGAGCCCTGTCACTTCCACAGAATTCGGTACACTAGCCACTGTGAGATTGTGCAGTTCTTCGGGTTGATCAACTTCTTGAACCCAAATGGCAAAGTTCTCATAGGGCCCATTTACCACCGTCCAATTGAGTGTGAAAGCATCCCAGGTAATTTCTGAAACTGTTAAGCTTCTGAGCTTAGGTGCCTCCTCTAAATAAGGACAGAAAGCCAGTTAGTTCCTCAAATTTGAAAAATCATCAAAAGGGACTAGGGAATGGTCTACTAGGGACCATTTATTCCTATATGAAAAATAGTTTCTCTTTCTGGAACAATAGGGACAGAATAATATTAACATGAAAGCAAGAAATTCAGTATTTAAACTTTAAATTATGAAATACCGGGGTGTGAGTGTCCCATGGAATTTAAACCAGAAAAATAATCTAATAAATGTGTGTTTTAAAGGTCAAGCAATCCATTCGATGCCAACTTCTCTTCTAAAGCTGGTCCTGTGACCCTGAATAAGCAGCTAACTTTATGCAACAGATAATACTTTATATTTTAAAGGAAAAGTTGAGTTTTCTTTCTCAACAAAATTAGGATAGTTATAGTTTAATAGAATATTTTTCTTCATGTTCACTAACCAATTAGAATTTTCTTTGGGAGGTAGCTTTGATTTCTCTTTGGGAAGACGAATAAGTTCCCCAAAGATGGTGGCAGGAAACTTAAACACCAAATACAAGAAAAACATGGGATGGAAAGAGAACAGGAGAGCTCTTTTATCTAATGATTATGTAGGGGAGAATGTTCTGCCCCAAAGTTTGACTCTGTTTTAAAGTGGAACCTGAAGACTTTAAATCTTTCCCCATTTCTCCCCCATGTACCCTAGTTATAGACTGATTTGTGACCCTATCTTTGAAATGGCCAACTTTGGGGACAGGACACTCTTTGGTACCTGTGGTGGCTTCAGCAGAAAGAGGTTCAGTAGTGTAGCCCCCAATCACACCGTACAAGGTAATAGTGTAAGGGGTTTCAGCTTGAAGGCCAAGAACATCAGCAGAATGAAGTTTGCCAGACACTGTGAGATTCTGGGCTTCCTCCAAATTGTTAGCCTCCTGCACCTTAATGACAAAGGTCTCATAGGCCCCATCGGCCGCAGTCCAGTTGAGTTTAAGGGAATCCCAGCTAACCTTGGCCACTGTGAGATTCCCCAGCTCTGGAACCTCTTCTGAAGAACGATAAAGAGTTACTGAGTTAATGAAATGGCAAATCCACACAAGCCCAAGGATTCAGGTGAGATGGAAATCTGGCTTTTTCTAAGGCTAAATAAGTCTGGTGTGTGTGTGTGTGTGTGTGTGTGTGTGTGTGTGTGTGTGTGTGTGTGTGTGTGTGCTGCTCTTCAACATACAACTGTCAGCAAGAATTAAGTACTCTGTAAATGTTGGTATTAAAAGTTCCTGCTTTCTTACCAACAATGGAAAGACTTTTATGATTTGCTTGTGGCTCCCATTCTCTGTAGATAAATAGTGTAGACTTTTGTGTTTATTGTAGCTTTAGACTCACCTCCCTGCTCTTAGAACCCCCTGAAGGCTTTCTCCTTAAATTAGAAATTGTCTTAAACCCTTTGTGAAACTTGAACCTCTCCCCTTGGAGACTGATCTTGAGTTATGCCTTGGAGGGAAAAGGTGACCCATTTCTGAAGACGGGGAGGAATATATGTAATTTTATAATATTTCTTGTTAATTAAGACTCCATACTAAATTCTTCAAATAAGGGAATAGTAGAAAGTAGATATTCATTGAGGGTCACCCAAGGAAACCTAATGTTGGGTACAACTCATTAGCTGTGGAGCCCAGTGCAGAGTACCTTTATTGTCTGCTTAATCTCAAATTAGAGATCGTCCTTTAAGAAGAAAAGCAAAGGGGGCAGCTAAAATGGCTCAGTGGAGAGAGAGCCAGACTTGGAGATGGGAGGGCCTGGGATAAAACTGGACATCAGGACACTTCTTAGCTATGTGACCTGGGCAAGTCCTTTAGACCCAATTACCTAACTCTTACATCTCTTTTCCCTTGGAACTGATACTTAGCACTGATTCTAAGACAGAAAGTAAGGGTTAAAAAAAAAAAAAAAGAATAAAAGCAAAGAATGTTAAGTGGATTAGTGAGTGAGTCCAGGATACCTGTGGTGGCTTGAATAGAAAGAGGGTGTGTGCTAAAGCCTAGAATCACCCCATGGATGGTGATTCTATAAAGGGTGGCAGCTGTGAGGCCAGTCACATGCACAGATCTTTGTCCTCCTGGGATGGTAAGAGTCTGGTTAGCCTCTTGCACCTGAATAACAAAGTTCTCATAGTCTCCATCAGTGGTGGTCCAGTTGAGTTTGAGAGAATCCCAGCTAACCTCTGATACGGTTAACTCTGCCAGCTTGGGAGTTTCTTCTGAAGAAAAACAGATAGTTAGCTAAGTTCTCAAGTTACAAACCAAAGTGAACATGATCTGATCCATTCAAGGAGCTCTTTGACATTGCATTCAGGGAAACAAAATCCATTGAGATTATTATTTTTTTTTTTGGCCTTTGGTAATACACTTTCATGTCATGGCTTCCTAAGAAGAGTTTATCAGTGTAACACATTGGGTGAAGGTTGAGATGACCAATTGGTTTCCTAGCTAGAGGGAACTACTCTTTATTGCTTTCACATGTGTAAATTTAATACCATAACTCCTTCTACAAAGAAGACAGTAAATTAATGAGTGGTAAATTTTATCATATTAGTAAGGGGAAGGGGATTGGTGAAGAAACCACGTTTTCAATGCTGGTCCAGATGATCAACCTAAATTCTTAGTAACGATGGAAGTGGCCAGAGATACATTTGTAGAAAGAGAGAAGGTTGGTAAGTGAAAAAGTACCTGTGGAGGTTTCAGCAGAAAGGGGGCTGGTTCTGTAGGCCTGAATCACCCCATAGATGGTGATTCTATAAGGAGTGGCAGCTTGGAGGCCTGTGATATCCACAGCTCTCAGGCTGCCAGACACTGTGAGATTCTGAACCTCTTCCAACTTGTTGGCCTCCTGCACCTGAATGACAAAGTTGTCATAAGCCCCATCTGCTGCTGTCCAGTTGAGTTTGAGGGCATCCCAGCTAACATCTGTCACGGTAAGGTTTCCGAGCTCTGGTGCCTCCTCTGAAGAGGGACAGAAAGTCAGGCAGTTAAGAGATTAACAAAAGCATTTTGAAGTAGAGAAATCAGAAAACAGAATACTGTGGGTATTTTTCCAGATCATATCTAGGAGTGAGTGGTTCAGTCATATCCAACTTTTCTGCCTATGTGTGTATGTGATGTATTTGTTCCTCTAAGCCTTGCCCTGATTAAAAGGTAGAAAGGAAAAAGCCTTTGACATACTCTCTTATTAGTTGCAATAGGATCTTAGGCATGGGGCAAACAGCCTCTTTGGTATATCTTAGCCTTAATGCTTCATTTTCATTTACCTGGGGAACACATAGACAGGAAGTATTATAAGACCTCATTAACTCAGAATCCACTAACAGAGTGATCATTTTCCCTGGACAGCACTCAGGAGAGTATGCTACCTATGAAGAAAGGGTTTGCTAAGGAAATTTATAATATAAACAGGATTGGAGGGGAGAACTTTAAATCAGTGGGGAGAGTGTTTTAAAATAGACAACCACATTATTTTCAGACCCAACTTTTCTGCTAAGTACAAATGAGTCTCATTGAATTTGATTCACCACATTTATTAGAGCTCTGAGCCTTCAAGAAGTAAAAACAACAATTTCAATTAAAGCACCCATTTTGAAAGAAGTAAAGTCTTTTTGCATTTTAGTTCTGATTTGATGTAAAGGGGAAGTTGGGTGGAGGTCCTCACTATAGTTCAATGGAGCTAGCAAGCTCTCTATTACATTGTCTCTTTCTTAGGGGCATACGTGCTTTATGTAGAAATATAATTTCATTCTTACAAGTTTTTTTTTTTTTACCTTTACCCTATCTAAAGTAGACAATGCAGCTAAAAGGTAACCCTCCAATAGTCTCAATGAGGAATGAACCATAATAATAATAATTAGCATTTATATTGTGGTTTAATGTTTACGAAGCTTTTTCTATGCATTATTTGATTTGGTCTTTACAACAACAATGTGAGGTAGGCGGTATTATTATCTGAATTTAATAAATGGGGAAACTGAGGTCATGAGACATTATGTGACTTGTCCCAGTTTAAAGAAAGTATCATGGCAGGGTGCTGATCTTGGACTTTCTTGACTCCATTGACCAACCCTTATCTACTACATCTCCTAGTTGCATCACTATGAAATCCTAAGCATAAATGATACTATTTACTTTGAAATGGAGGGATAAAAAGGGGGGGAAGGGGATAATATTTCTTAAACCTCTTTGAGGACCACTGCAATGGGCAGACTCTGTAGCTACCATAGGCAGAAATGCTTGCTTCATTTTATTTATAATATTAACTGTGCACTTTTGTTTTAGCTCCATGTGTCTCTATGATTATGCATTGTTTTCAATGTTATGAGAAGGGCAAAATAAAAATTAGAATAAGGTCGGCTCCATGTAGATTTGTGAAGCAACTAAGATTGAGCTCTCCTATACTTCTCTTTTAGTTTCCTCCTCATTCTCTTCCAGTCTGTTACCCAATTAAACTTGATCTCAAGAGTGGGTCAGGAGCAATGTGGATTAGAAGAGGTAAGAGCACTTGATTTATGAGTCAGAAGAGCTGGATTTAAAGCCAGATTCTACTGGTTGCCGGCAAGCCCCCTAACCTTCCTCAAATCAGTTTACTCATCTGGAAAATAAGGATGCTAGGATAGATCACTTCTAAGGTCCATGCCACCTCTAAAGCCAATATCTTAGTGTAAATTTAGAGTAAAATTTTCTAGGTCAAGGAGCCAGTCATATATCTTTTTATCTCCCTTAGAATTCACTATAAGCAAATGAGCCTGGTAGATGCTTAATAAATGTTAGATAACTGAAGTCAGTGTGATCTCTTTCCTGACAGCATTTACATTGTAAGACTTGACTCTCAGGAATGGAATTGGCTCCCATAAAAGGGAATATAGGTATGGGGCCACAGGTACTTATTTGAATAGATTTCTTTGCTACTAAGTAGGCTGAATCTCTGTCCCTGAAGAGGAGATCAAAGGAGAAATAAGGGAGAGGAGTTGGAAATTTCTATTCCTGATGAAGGATGTCTTTCTCATTATTAATTTCTGTATCCAAATTGCAACATGCCCAAGGCTTGGTTTATCTGAATAAGCAGAGGAAAAGGATGTAGTTTCATGGTTTATTGTACTACAATGGATATAGAATTTCATGGGTATAGGCTTTCTTACCATCGAGGATATCACTCCCCCTCCTTTAAAAAAATTTAAAACAATCCTTAGCTTCTATCAGTTTTAGTTCGAAGTAGAAGAGAAGCATGGATTAGGCAATCAGGGTTAAGTGACTTGCCCGTGGACACAATTAGGAAGTGTTTAAGGCTAGATTTGAACCCATGTCCTCCTGACTCCAGGCCTGGTGCTCTATCCATTGTGCTACCTAGCTGCCTCTCCCCATCCTTCCTGTCCATGTGATTCTTGGCAATTTCCTTCCATAAATCTCCAAAAAGCAGAACTATTCAATGAGATAGAGACTTTTCTTTGGTTGTTTTGATATTTTGTGGTATCTCCCAAATTATAAAAACTTCCTTTTAATATAAAGGAAGCTTTAGTTTTGGTAAGATTATTCTGGTATAATGCAGGCTCTAACAGGTCTGACAAAGTTGGAAAGCTTCAAGTGAACCCTGTGGTTTGCCATTGTGGCTCAATCCATGCTTGCTATTCAATAACTCTTTATTTAATGATAGTACCATGATGCCTGAACATTTAAGAACTTCTCATTTTACACATAGACCACCATGGAGTAGAGAGAGACCTTGGGATAAAGATAGATGGAGACATAGATAGAGATGATCAGGGAGGGAGATAGAGAGAAAAGAGAATATAAAAGAGAGAAAGAGAGACATAAAGAAAAGATAGGGACAGATAAAACAGAGACCAACGGACAGAAAGATACATTGACACAAAGAAACAGAGAAAGACAAAGAAACAGAGACAAACTAAGAGACAAAAAAAGAGATAAAAGATAAAAGACAAAGAAACAAAAGCACAGAGATATTTCAACTTATTAGTTATATTACCTGCCCTAAAAGTACAAGTTTATGTGTTTAAATTCTATCCTCATTGCCCTCCAAAACCAGACTTACTTTTTCTACATAGATTGTCTTAAAAGGAACTCTAGATAGAAACTCAAAAGAAACCTGACATGTTAAATAAGGAGATTAGAAGATTTCACCTCCAAGTTCTCTTCCTACTCTAAATCCCGAGGTTTTATATAAAATCAGAAGGCTTGCTATTTGCAAAACAAAAAAGAAAGTTTTATATACCAAAAAGACCAGGACTAGAATAAATATCTATTATAAAAGTTTTAGTTTTAGAGAGAATGGGAATTTATTTCTGATGCCCCATATGTTATTCAAAGTCTTCTCAGAAGTAGGTAATTTGTGCTTGGCAATCACTTAATGCTTTCTAAGTCACTCTATCACTGGCCTTTCAAAGGAATAAAAAAAATGATCAGATAACTCATCATGGCTAGCTTGAAAATCTCCGTTACATAGTAGTGATGGTTGAAGAGATATAATAAGCAGGCAGAATGAGGTGCTGGAAGGGTTGATGGAGCAAATGACAGAGGGGTGTGTGAGGTATAGAAGAGTAAATAAATGTGTAGATAAAAGGAAATGAATAAATTAAAAAAAAAACTAAGAAGTGATGGAGAAAAGGAGGGAATGGAAGGATAATTTAAATAAAAGGTAAGGTAACAATGAAGTAAATGAAGGAGTGATGTCCAACTCAATGATAATGAGCAACAGATAATATCCTGGATGAAGGAAAGACAAACATGTCTGGGGTAACAACATTCCAATCATAAATGACATATCTGTGTGCTTCCTACCCTCTGGGCAAAATGTTTCCATTGTGCTGTATGGTTCTTTGACAATGGACTACTTGGCATTTCTGGATGAAAAGGGCCTTTCTTGGGGACTTCCCCAAAAGGTTTTTCTGTAGCTTTGTATTGCTTTATTCTATGGGCAATATGAGTAGGGGTGAGAGGTCTAAGTTCTATTTTGCTACATTTGCCCTTTACAGAATCTATAGCCTTAATGGAACCATTCTTAAGGATCTCCCTCAATTGTGAGAACTGATTTTTGCTTTTCTTCCCTCTCCATTGAATGGCTGGCTGAGAAACCAGCTTTCTCTCAACTAAAGAAAGAAATGATAGCAATTTTGCATTATGAGGACTGGAGCATTTGAAAAAATACAGGGCTTGAGGATAGAAACACCTGGAGGAAATGAGACAAAGTACCAGAAGCAGGACCAAAAATAATATACACAATGACCACCACAAAGTAAATGGAAAGCAACAACCACAAAAGGAAAAGTGAATGTTGGGTAATGGAAATGACCAAACTTGGCCCTGAAGAAGAAATATGGGAATGCACTAATGTATTTCTCTACCTTCTATGAAGAGGTGGAGGACCATGGAAGTGGAACACTATACCATAGAATTCGACATGTTGGCTAATTTTACTGAACTAGTTTCCCACTCTTTATTTTTCTATATAAGGAATGGGGTTCTCAGAGTGAGAAAGGGGGGAGAGATTTAGGAGAAATGAAATAGATATTAAAAACAAAATATAACTTTTTAAAGAAAGAAAATCACTAAGTGTCATAAATAAATAACAATGTCTATTAAAGATAAATAAAAAGAGAAAACCTGGACCTGAGTTCATATTCCACCTCAGGTACTTGTTACATGCGTGACTCTGGGTGTCATTTAATCTCTGTTACCTCAGTTTCCTTATCCATAAAATTAGGGGATTGAACTAAATGGTTTCTGAGATCTCTTTCAGCTCTAATTCTTTGTTATATTATGATCCTAGGAAAAAATCACTTTGAGTGGACAGTAATAGTAACAAGACAGAGTTCCTATTAGAAATGAGAATTCTTAAAGCCTACTAAAATTCAGAGGGTAGATTAGGGCTCCTTGACTTCTTTCTCTCATGAGGCTCTAAGGGTAAGGAGGGGCACTAAGAAAATGAACTGAGAGGTAGAATAACTTGCTAAAATTTTCAGTATGAGTTCTCAGTCTATTATTTCCCCCTTCTATTCGACCCAGCCCAAAAGAGAGTTAGCTTAATAGTAAAAAATATTTTTGGTGGTCTGTCCCAGTTAGGCATCCTTTTATTTCAGTATGGGCAAGAAAAAGTCTTCCCTCTATTTAATAAACTCCAGTTGCTCCTTGCCACCTCTAATATGAAATATAAAATCCTCTGGCATTCAAAGTCATTTATAACCTAACCTTTGCTCCTCTATCTTTCCAGTAATCTTATGTTTTATATATCCCTGCTACCCAGTAATACTGACCTCCATACTGTTCTTCGAACAAAATACTCCATCTCCCTCCTTCAGGCATTATCACTGACAGTCCCCCATGCCAAGAATTCCCTCCTTCCTCACCTGCTCCTTTTGGCTTCTCTAAATTTCAACTAAAATTCTACTTTCTACAGGAAGTCTTTCCTGATCCCCCTTAATTGTTGGTGCTTTCCCTCTGAGATCATTTCCAGTTTTTTCTGTCGATAGCTTGTTTGTCCATAGTCATTTCTATATTGTCTCTCTCATTAGATTAATTGACTCTTTGAGAGATGGGACTGTTTTTTCACTGTATCTTCAGTGGTTGGCACAGCGCCTAGCACATAGTAGGCATTTAATACATATCTGCTGATTGACTGGCATTCTGTTCCGATGATGTATGCAGTCATTGTGGCATCTGTAAAAAAGTTGCTGGAATATCATGGCAGAACCATGTATCCAAAAGGTGGATGCTGATACAGCATTTCTCCTGTCTACTGCCTTATTTGAAGATGTCATCCATTACTACCATCTTCCTCCAGCAAGGTTGATGTTAGGTTTATCAGAAAAGACTCTAGAGTGGGAAAATGACCAAAGAATATAGCCTGTTGCTCTGGGTATAAATAGCCTCCTTCAAAGTCTTCATTGCTAGCATCTATGGATTAGTTGCTTTAGTTTTCATTGTAAGCTATTTTAGACATGTTCAGAAGTAAATATTGCCCTTCCCTCTTTTAAAAATATTTTAAGAGAAGAGTAATTTTGACAATAGAGACATGGTAGAGGGTGGGCTATGTGGAAACCTTGAACTTGAGGAGGTATGTTCTGTATTTAGGCACAGGCTGGCCTTCCTTCTTGGGATACTCTCTCTCCTCACTTCTGCCTGTGGAAATCCCTAGGTCCCTTCAAAGCTCAGCTCAGGGGTTGCCTCCTACATGAGGTCTTCCATCATCTCCTGAGGTTGTGAGTGTTTCCCTACTCCATTTCTCTAATTTACCTAGCATTTATATAGTATGATTTTATAATGATTTCTCTGTGCACGGGTGATTTTCCTCTAGCAGAACATTAGGTCCTAGAGGACAGGGATCATTTTACCATTGTCTTTGTGTTCCGGGTACCTAGCACGGTGCCAGGACCATAGGAGGACACTAAATGTTTGCTAATTTATTTTAATCAGGTGCACCCAGGTAAAGAGGGCCTCTGATCCTCTCCTCTTTTATCAGCTGTCAATTTGCTATTGGTTTTAGAGCTCATGAATTACCCACACCAGACTGGCTTGAAGTAATCATCTCTTCTTCAAAATGATAAAGTTATTCACAGTTACAGGGGCAGGTGTGCTTTATCTCCTCTCAGAAGTGGGCTACCCCAGGACATAGCAATTAGGAGAAGCAATTCTGTTGTCAAGGTATTTATATATAACTATCGGTTACTTTTTTTGTGGTAAAATATCCAAATCTTTTTTTCTTTTGTCATCTCTTACATAATAATAATAATAACAATAACAATAATAATAGTTAACCTTTATATGAACCTTAAAGGCTTGCAAAATATTTTACATATATTTCCCCTTTTTCTATTTGAGTCTCCCAACAATCCTAGGAAGTAGATAATATTACTTTATTGTTCCATTTTACAGTTGAGGAAACTGTGGCTCAATTGAATAAAATATTTTACCAACAGTTACAAAGTTACTAAAATGGGAAGGAAATGTGGGTCTCTCTGGTCTGCAAATCTAGCATTCTTTCTATGACTATGCCATGCTATCTTTCTCTTTTTTCATCTTTTCTTTCTTTTCCCTTTCCTCACTTCATTTGACTTACCCTGTTATTTCTCCCCACCCTCTAATTCTTTCACTTTCATCCTTCTAGAAGCTTTCATAGGCTAGGGAACATGCCATCTATTTATTTTTAATCCAGGAGAGCTCCTTGCTGGTGTTCAAGAAAAATTTATTGATTATTGCACAGTTCTTGGGCCACACCTCTGAACACTAAGCCTACCAGCAGGGTGATGAGAGGCTCAAATCAGCAGACACCTTGTCTCCTTTTCAGTAAGTCTGCCAAAAGGCCTGGGAGGAAATGGGGTTGGAAATGCTGATTAAAATGGAATTTGGAGTTATCTGGGGATTTCCATTATTCAGACTTATGAAAACTAAATCATTTTTTTATTATGCTTTCAAAAGGAAGAAGTGAATGCTGTGGATTATTTTTCTTTTCTTCTTCCTATTTTAGAAAGGTTCATTGATCAGTGAATCATAGCCTAACTCCTTAAAAGTGTGCTCTGAATGGGGAGGAGAGTGTCTTGCATGGAAGAAAAGAATCTTAGCAAAAAAATCGATCATAAACTAAATTGTGGAACTCCATTCAATATAGCAGTTCTTGCTTTAAAAGGCTAAACTACTAAGAAATTAAGAACAGGAAAAGAGCATTCCAGATGTGAAAGAGACTTAAAACTTCCTTCTGCCCTGAAGGATGATTAATTAATATATCAAAAGAGACATCTTAATTCCTTTTAAATAAATAATGAGTTATTGCTGTGCAAATAAAATTACTCCAATCAAAATGTGCCTTCAGGATCTGATTTTTAATTTTTTTAAACCCTTACCTTCCATCTTAGAATCAATACTATGTATTGTGGTTCTAAGTCAGAAGAGTGGTAAGGACCAGGCAATAGGGGTTAAGTGACTTGCCTAGGGTCACACAGCTAGGAAGTCTGAGACCAGATTTGAACCCAGGACTCCTATCTCTAAGCCTGGCTCTTAATCCACTGAGCCACTCAGCTGCCCCCTGATTTTTAATTTTTAAAAAACAACTCTTAACTTCTGCCTTTGAATCATTGGTTCCAAGGCAGAAGAGGGATAAGGGTTAGACAGTCGAGGTTAAATGACTTACCCAGGATCACACAGCTGGGAAGTGTTTGAGGCTAGATTTGATTCCAGGACCTCCTGTCTCCAGTTGTGGCTCTCTATCCACTGAACCACTTAGCTGCCACTGCCTTTAGGATTTTAAAAAATGCTGGCTAAAAGTAAGAGATCCAATAGGAAATACAGTGATGTCAGGCATAGAACTTTTTTTACTATTTAATTGGTTTCTTCTCCTGGCTCTGCTGAGGTCTAGAGTCCTCTCAAGTGAGGATGGGTGGGGGTGGGCAATGCTGCTTAGTAATTTTGCACAGCAGGTCAGCCAGCTAACATTTATTAAATGCTTGCTATGTGCCAGGCAATGTGCTAAACACTGAACATACAACACAAAAATCTCTGCTCTCAAGAAGTTCATAGTCTAACTGGAGGTGGGATTGATACACCAAGAAAGGCAAACAAACAACAACAAAAAAAGAAACTATGCACATAGAGATTTAGAGGACAAATAGGGGATGATCTACAGGGAAATGGCTAATATTAAAGAAGACTGGGAAAGGGTTCTTGAGAAGACAGATTTTCAGCTGAGACTTGAAGGAAGCCAAGAAAGCTAGGAGACAGACGAGGAGGGAGAGTGTTCAAGGCATGGGGGACAGCCAGAGAAAATACCCAGACTTAGGAGATGGAGTGGCTTGTGAGACGAAGAGTAGGTCACTGACTCATAGAGGATATGGAAGAGAGGGAGGTGTAAGCAGACTGGAGAGGTAGGAAAGGACCGGGTAAGACAACAAACTGTGTGATGGCTAATTTTTGGCCTAGAGACTCACATGTTCTCTCTCCCCTCTCTTCCTCTCTCCAGTTCTGTCTGTCTCTATCTCTTTGTCTATCTCTCTATCTCTGTCTCTCATCATTTCACAAACACAGAGGTTGCCAAAATAAAGGAGAAAAATAAATTGGAGATATGAGAAGTGTGTGTATGTGTGAGAATGTGTGTGTATTTGGCTAATCTTGGGGTTCTCCCAATTTCAAAGTAGACAATGTCTCTGAGTTGACCTCTTTCGATCTCTAATATATAGAGCTTGTTCTTTGACTTTAGACCTGGAAGGTACTTTCAATACTAATTGATTTAGGGGTCATCTGGGTGGCTTAATGGATTGAGAGCCAGGTCCTGGGTTTAAATCTGGCCTCAGACACTTCCTAGCTGTTTGACCCTGGACAAGTCACCTAACCCCCATTGCCTAGACCTTACCACTACTTCTGCCTTGGAACCAATACACAGTGTTGATTCTAAAATGGAAGGCAAGAGTTAAAAAAAAAAAGATTAATTGATTTAAAGGATCAAAGCATTAGAGCTGGAAGGGACTTCAGATCATCTAAATGAAATTATATATGTAAAATGTTTTGGAAGTCTTCAGCACTATATAACCATCAGTATCATTATTATTTACAGATGAAGAAACTGAGGCTCAGGAAAGGTGAGTGACTTGTCTAACATCATTTAGGTAATAAGCCTCAGAGGTCTTCTGTCCTCTGATTTCAGAGCCAATAATATTTTCACTATGCCTTGCTGCTTTTCATTTTACAGAGGAGGTAAAGTAACTTACCATCTCATCACCAAGGTAGCAGACAGCAGGGCAGGAATATGGACCCAGTTTCTCAGATCCACAGCCTTGCTTCTTCCATTACTCTAAACTGTCTTTCTTTCATTATTCCTCTTAACTTATGAATGACCCTTAAAAGGTCTTGAAACCCCCACAGGCCAAAATGTACTTAGAAAGGAATTCCACATATTGCTCCCTAGATAAGGAAGTGGGATGCCCTCCCAAGTACACTAAAAGACAACAAATGTTCAGTCTAATTTACACAATTATGGCAATAGGCTTCTTCAGACCTAGCTACCTGCCCATCATCTTGTCTTCTAATAATTCAAACCTCAGTCCTTTAAGATGCACTTGAATTCCATCTCTTCCAACGAGCCTTCTCATATTTCATTCACACATACTGATTTATTCTTTTCTTTTATCAGATTATAAGATAAGAGAATGCAGAGCAGGTAGGGACCTCAGAGATCATTTAAGGATAACTGTCCTTCCTCTCCCTCATTTTATTTTACTTAAATTTTTAAAAAGAATCCTTTCCCTTTCACCTCAGAATTAATATTAAATATCAAGGATAGCTAGGTGTCTCAGTGGATTGAGAGCCAGAACTAGAAATAGGAGATCCTGGGTTCATATCTTATCTCAGCTGCTTCTTAGCTATGTGATCCTGGGCAAGTGACTCAACCCTTATTACTCTACTGCCTTGGGACCAGTCCTTTGTTTTATTGTAGTATTATAGTATATTAATTATAATTAATTTATTTGTTTTATTTTTTAATTTAAATTTTAAATCTTATTTATTAATTTGTCTTAAATACTTACCTTCTATCTTAGAATCAATTGGTTCCAAAGCAGAAGAGTGGTAAGGGCTAGGCAATGGGGTTAAGTGACTTGCCCAGAGTCACATGGCTAGGAAGTATCTGAGGCCAGATTAGAATCCAAGACCTCCTGTTTCCAGACTTGGCTCTCTATCTATGTCACCTAGCTGCGCCCTCTTCTTCATTTTAGAGATGGAGAAACTATAGACCAGCCTGGCAGGAAGGAATTGCCTAAAGTCACAGGAGGAGTAAACCACAGAGCTTAACTTTGAACTCAGATCTTCCAACTCCAAACCCAGGGCCCCTTCTACAATACCATGTGTCCTGACTTTCCTTTGTTTTATTTGAACCAAATATTTTGCCTTTTGCAATGCACAATCTTATGTTATACTGAAGACATAATAAATGTTGTGTCTTTATCTCGTTGCCTCAGTGGGTCTATAAGTTGAAAGACAGGGACTAAATAACTAATTGAACACCTGATATGCACTGAGCATTATCACAAATCGCTTCTGCCACAGCCTGCCATTCATCATTAAGTGCACTGTAGGTCCTTAATGAGGCTAAGATGAATTTCCATTAAGAATGAAAATATAATATTGCTAAAACGCTGAAGATAGTGGTGTATTCTAAATTGGGAGGAACAAATGTGTACTTTGTATAGAAATTCTGATTTTTGTAGTTTAATATACTTTGATATTTTTTATCACTGCTAGAGAAATGTGTCAGCAATAGCAGGGAGTAATGTGGTTCTGAAATCATTAGCCTGGGAAAAAATGGCCTCATCTTTTTAGCTGCTGTGGGAAGGGATTAGAGGAAAAGGGAGTTATAGAAAGCTCAGGACTGTACACATCTCTGCTGTGATGATCTAGGAAGGAAGAAAGAAACCTGTAATGAGAATGGAGGCAGGAAAAAAGATATCCAAAGGATTACTACCATCCTCTTGGGCTTCCTTAAGAAGAGAGAAAGAAAAATTTAAAAAGTGATTAATATGTGGTAGCTAGACTCGATGGGGAGAAGAAAGAAAATTGAGAAATCATTAGCTAGAAACTTTTGAAAATCACACCTTAAAAACACATCATGAGGTAGTAAATTTCCCGAGGAAGCAATAATTAATGCAATGTGGTTCATTTAAACAGCCAATGATGCTAAAGGAAAGAGAAAGTATCAGGCTGGGGACATGGAATATGGTTAGTTTGCTCTTAGGAGAATTTGTATAATGGAGAAGACAGAACATTCCAGATCTTCTAAATAAAATAGCACATCCTCAGGTTCTCGGAGATGAGAGAGGTCTTGTCTGAATGGAGAGGCTTACACAGAACTTTTTCATGACTCACTTGTTGAACCTTTCACACGGGCTGGCTTGCTCTTATGCCGTCCTTTTTCAACCACAAGGTTGATGGCATATTCAGTGCCAGGATCCAGACCTCTCAGAATGTAAGAGGTGGTGTCTGCTGGTAACTGGACTTCCTTTTGCTGTCCCGTGGAAGAACTGTAGATCAGGCGGTATCGGTCAAATTTGGCCAGAGGTCTTCTCCAGAGCAGGGGCAAAGTGGTTTCTGTAGGCTCTGAAATCTGAAGGTCCTTGGGGGCATCCATATCTGTAGGAGAGATGTGAGAGCACAAATCAGGCCTTTTGTTGTTGAGAAGCTGCTCTGCGTTGAATCTATTTGCCACGCTATCCATTGGCTACTCCTTTCTGTGTCCTCAAAGTACTAAGCTAGTAGGGAAATAGGATCAATCAGTTAATCCCAAAACATTTATTAAATATACACTATGTACAGCTAAGTGGTGCAGAGTCTGGAAGGAAGATTTAAGTTCAAGTCTAGTCTTAGACACTAGCTGTGTGACCCTAGCCAAGTTATTTAACCTTGTTTGCTGCCTCAGTTCCCTCATTTGTAAAATGAGCTGGAGAAGGAAATGGCAAACCACTCTAGTATCTTTGCCAAGAAAATCCAAAATGGGGCCATGCAGATTCAGACATGACTGAAACAACAGAACGACAACAACATGTGCTGGGCACTGGGTTATCTTGCATTATCTGCTACGTGCCAGGCACTGTGATGACATTTGTTAAATGCTTATTATATGCTAGGAAGTGTGCTGATGTTTCTTAAGTCCCTACTAGATGCCAAGCCCTGTGTTAGGGGCTGGACTTACAAGTACAAAAGTTGAAAGCAATCCCTACTCGCAATGAGCTTTCATTCTAATGGGGAAAGAGTTGTTTTATTCTAATTAAATATTTTTAGAAGAAAAAATCGGGGGAATAAAGAGACTTGTCTTCAAAACTCAATCAATAGTCCACTTAGGGAAGGATCCCAGATCATCATTTAAAAAATAAAAAGAAATAGAATGTAAATGTGAACTGTCATGTCATCACATCATAATGGAAATGGATCTACACTGGAGCCCCATTTTGATGTCCCTTTGGGCTATGAAGGAGATTCTGGGCCCTCAAAGGCTTAGTTAGTGAAGTACAAGCTTGGGCTGATCCTCTCAGACTGGACAAGTTCCAAGAATGGGCCTCGGGAGAGTCTCTCTCTACCATCCAGATATCATTCAAGCTAAGTGTGGACCAGAGAGGGCTGGCTCCCACACAATGATTTAGTTTGGTGGAGGGCAGTGATGAATAAGTAAATTTCAAAATATTTATTAAGTTTTGGAGAGAATGGAATGAGTGTATCTGTAGAGGGAGTATTGCTGGGCTTGTAGTTATATGATTCTTGGCATTCAAGAAGTAGCACTGTTGGCCTCAGGATCTGCCTCCCTGCTCCCCCCCACCCCCAATTCACTGATTTGTAAATTAGGAATAATACTCCTTGCATGAACTGTGCCACAGAGTGGTTTGGAGGAAAGTGCTTATTGAACTCTAATGGACCATGGAAATATGGGTTTTTGTCACACATACACTCCCTTCTGCTTACCTGTGGCAGCATTGATGGTGGCAGGATTGCTTTCCTTATCATCTTTCACGGCCGACACTCCAATGCCATATTCAGTGCCAGGTCTCAGACCTGAGAGAAAAAGGAGAGAACTGCAAATCATTTGTGGTTAGGGCAAGTGTTCAGAAGGAAGATCAGGTACACCTGAGCAGGTTCTGACTCCACTGAAGTATTTGCTTGGCCCATAGCAGCACAGACAGGACCTCAGTTCTCTATTCCAGCATAGCATGATCTTCATGAAGGCCTACTAGGGGTCAGAAGATGATAGTGATGGTTGATCAGAGATGAAAGGAACCTCAGAGGTCTCCTTTTTCTATCCTTATTTTTTAAATGAGGAAACTGAGGTCTAGGGAGATTATACAATCTGGCCAAGAGCTAGGATCTGAACTCCAGTCCCGCTGACTCCAGAGACAGTGCTCTTTCACCAGAGCCTCACTGAGCCAGAAAGGCCCTGAGTTTGAGTGCAGTGGCAGCATGTGAGTCTACTCTAGAAGGAACACCCTTGCTCTGTTATCCTCATTAGAGGCTTGCCTAAACACCCATTTCTGATTGAAAATCATATAGTGAGGCATGGAGATGATGCGATCTGCACCTGGGGAGAGGTAGGTACCCTCATTGGAATAATCATGGATTCTGGAAGTTGTTTGTCCAGTGAAATTTAGCAATTTCTCAGCATCTGTGATAATTAAGAAGTGTTTTACACTCCTGTTTTACAAAGCAAATGCCCATAGCCCAAGTGGAATGTGATGGAATGGTACTGTGTTATAAGAAATATGAAGAATAGAGAGAAATATTAAGTGAACTAATCCAGGGTGAAGTTAAACCAGAACCAGAGAAACAACAGAACCAATGATAATTACAATGTAAATGGTGAAAACAAATAAAAATCTAATTCTGTGTAATTATAATGATAATTCTGGGCTCTAAAGAAGACATGAAAACAGATCGCCCTCCTTTGAATGCAGAATGGGGGACTATGAGTATGAAACACTCTACTGATTTTTTTTAAACCCTTACCTTCCATCTTAGAATCAATACTGTGTATTGGCTCCAAGGCAGAAGAGTGGTAAGGGTACGCAATGGGGGTTAAGTGACTTGCCCAGGGTCACACAGCTGGGAAGTGTCTGAGGCCAGATTTGAACCTAGGACCTCCCGTCTCTAGGCCTGGCTCTCAATCCACTGAGCTATCCAGCTACCCCCGACACTCTACTGATTTTTAACTAACCTTGGTTCCGTCTCCCACACCTTTTAGAAATTATTTGTTTTAAGAGATAGGTCTCTAGGCCATATCTTCCAAAATATAGAAGCTCTTTTTATGGTTGCAAAAAACAGGAAATTGAGAGAATATTCCTCCTTTGGGGAATGGCTGAACAAGTTGTGGCATACTTTTATGATGGAATGCCACTATTTCATAAGAAATGATGAGCAGGCTAATTTTTAAAAGACTTGGAAAGAACAACATAAGATAATAAACAGTGAAATGAATAGCAACAAAAAATTTCATATTTGAAGAATACATTGTGACTATCACCTCAAGAGTATGAACTGAAAATTGGAAACATGGAAGACCTAAACTTAGCTGTCTCCCAGATGATGCCTTCTATGATGTGGGGAGGAGAGGGAGAGACTGAGACACCTGTAAATACATTTTATTAAAAAAAACTCCATAATCTGTCACATTGTGAAGTTTTGGCTCCATCAAGGTAGGTCTGACTCCAGGATGTTACTCTTACCTGTGAGTGTGGTTTTGGTTGTAGCCTGTTTGCTCTTTGGCACTTCAATCTCTGCATGGTCTCCTCCAGAAATGGGAGCAAACTTGATCCGATAATTGTCAATATTAGCCTTGCCATTCTTCCACTCTAAGGTGATGCTGTTGTCAGTCTGGGAGATGCGTTTTAGATTTCGAGGGGCATCCAGACCTAAGGAAGAGAAGGAGTTTTGTTACTAAAATGTTATCTACCAAAAAGAAAAGTCAACTTAACATACATTTATTGGGCATCTACTCTGCTCAGTATTGTAATGGACATAAGTTTCAATGAATATAATTAATGGACACAGGAGAAAACATGGGCAATGCTTCCATTGACTTACAACCTAGGTTTTCTCATTTTATCTTAGGGTAAGAAAGTAATTTAGTGTTGCTGATAAAAACTGAGATTCAGTGGTCCAACTTGCTATTGTCATGAGTTACTTCTGTTACCTGTTACAAAGGTTTCTTTGGCTGGGTTGCTTGACATGTCTCCTCTTCGAGAGATGAGGGACACTTCATATTCTGTATCAGGTTTCAGATTTCCAATGGAATACTGGTTGTCATCATGAGTGAGATCGATAGTTGTTCTATCACCTGGAACATCTTTGATACCATAGGAGAGTTCAATGCCATCAATTTCAGCTAAGGGTTTAGACCAGCTGATTAGAGCAGTGGTGTCTGTGACATCTTTTACATCTAGCTGGCTGGGAGCATCCAGACCTGAAGACACAGACAGAAATGCAATTAAAAAATACCAACGTGCAGGTATTATCAATAGTGTAGAGATAGGGCATTTGCAGTCATGAAACCATTTAGCTGCCTAGAGGTTAGTTCCTTTAAGGAAATTAAATATATATACCACAAAATCTTGCACAAAATCCTACTGTAGTCTTTCTCCAGTGGTGTGGCAATGGCCCTTGGTTCTTTAAATCAGTGTCATCAGAGAATTATCTGTGGTAGGTTCCACCAGGTTGGAAAGGGTACAGGTATAGCTTTGGTAACATACTGAGTCTCTTTTCCAAGGATCACACTAGTACATATGGAGAGGCAAATTACAAATATGTTTTCAACTGGTAATCTAATTGATGACATGGTAATAGATGAAACAAAGAAAAATTCAAAATGACCCTCCATCTCATGCAGCCCTGCTTCCACTGCTGCAGTAATTATTGACAGAGTGGTGGGAAAGGTGATGGAGGTGTTAAGAATCATATAGATTTTAGACTTCCAGTAAAGTGTAATTTGGCTGGTAGTACCCTAATATGTGAGATTCTTGTCTAATAACCAACATTGGGCAAACTGTTAGAGGAGGTGAATTAGCAGTCTTGGCATTCTTAGTTTAAATAAAAATCAAAAGAATAAAAGAAGTTGCAGATAAATGAAAAAGATGGTTCCTAAGTAAGTATTCGTTGGAGAGGTGGGCTTGATAGAGTGGAGCTTATTGTATTCCAAGAAGGAATGAGAGGCATTATTTTATGGAAAATTTTGCTACCAAGTATTTCAATACTATTGATAAATAATTGTAAAAAGGCCATCATAAAATAATGGCAACTTGCATATCAACATTTGCTGTGAGTGGTAAAGAAATTCTATGAAGAATGTGATGAAATTTAAATCAAAGCACTAGGTAGCTTCATTATGATGCAGGGAATAATCGAAAATAGAAAGAAATAAAAAAGAAGGCATGGTTCAGGAAGAAGAAATTTAAAAAGCTATAAGATTATACATGACACAGAAACCTCACATTTTCTTATCAACATTTTCTTTGAAAAAATGAATTTATAAGCATTGGATGTGGCAAGTACAAAAAATAAAGAATTAAATAGACTATATTTTAACATACAGGAAAAGACTTATTTATGTAGGTATTATCTCTGAGTCAATTATCTGTGTAGAACCTCATTAGAACAAAGATAAGAGTAAGTAATAACAAATAGTAATGAGAAAATGTATGACATACAGTTGAAATGTCATATATTTTCTCATTACTATTGTAGTATTTAACATTGACCTATTTAAGTAAGTAATTAAAACTCATAAATTAGAAATGGACAAGTAAAATATAAAACTATAATTTTATAGTTTTTTTTTATAAAAAAGGGCTTTCCAGAAGTTTAACCAATATAATTTCATTGCCACAAGAAGACTGAAATAGCCCAGAAAACACTTTAGTCAGCAAACATTTTACTTTCTTTCCAAGCAGGGAAATGATTGCCAAAGGCAACCCTGAGTTAAAATATAAACTGATTTTTAAGACATTTGGAAGAAGGAAGAAGGATGATTATGATCAGTATCATCTCATAGAGAGAAATGGTGGAAGGTAAAACCAGTTTAAAGAAAGCTTGGCAAAATATCCAATTAAGTAGAGCCATTCAATGGACATAAAAGATGAAAATGGAAAGAGGATCACAAAGAGAAAAAGATGGAAAGGATTTGAAAAAACAAACAAACATTTTAACAAACTTTTCATTCTTTCAAGTACAATGGGATCCCCCAAATGCGGACCCTACTTTAACAGTTTTGTTCTGAAGGAAGTAGAAATGGCAACATAGAAAACCAATATGGGAAAAGCAACCAGAGAAGATATACAAAAAGAAGATTAATTTTGGAAGCAATACAATTGTGAGGATGGTGAGGGACCAATAAGAAAGAGGAAAAGATACCACAGGAAAAAAAAAGTCTCAGAACCTACTGATCAACATAGTTATTCATTCATCCATATAAAATCTTTATAAAATAATTCCTACATGAATCAAGAGTATTAGTAGAGAACAGTCTTTTGCAAATGATATATATCTTTACCATTTCACAATGAACTGAAAGATGTAGAGACTTTAAGATCCTCTTGTGCTTATAGCTTTTATAGATATATACACATATATTCATCCATATAAATACACATGTACATGTGTATATATATATTTATATATACATGTGAAATTTAGTAGAACAGAACAAAATACCATCTTACAGGCCCTTCTACATAGTTTTTTCCCCATCTATTAACCAAGATCATTTAAGATTCCATGAAAGTTTTAACAATAGAAATAACCCTGTTCAATAACCTTCTGACAATGAATACCAGGCAAGCCAAAAATATGCTTGCCAAAGGTATATGTCACTGTGATGGATCTTCAGTGTTCAAGTCACAGAGAGATTTCTTGTGGAGAGTGAAATTTTCTGAATACCTTTGTTTATGAATGACATTGTGCTTAAGGCATCAAGTCCCAGACACTGCTGAGCCTCTTGGAAAAGATCTATAATCCCTCAAAGAAGTCTGGCCAAATGGATGAAAAATGTCTGTTTCCAAGATTTCAACATGTAATTGGATGGAGACCCTATAGAACCTATCCAACAGTATGTAATTTTGGGATAGAAAATATATAAGAACAAGTTGGGCCCAGGGCTAAATAGGAGGAGGAGAAGGGATTGATGTGCTTTAAAGAAGAGCCAAAGCTTTTTACTTACTCTAAATTTCCCATGAAAGCACAGACCCATCTTAAAAAAACAAAACAAAACCAAACTAACAAGCCCTCCTCCCCTAATTTCCCACCACTGTTACTATAACATAGTAAGACCTGTAAGAGAATTGCTTCTGAAAAGTTAAATGAGGGGCTGATGGAGGGAGATATGGTGAGTATAAGCAAGCTGCAACATAAAACCAGTGAAGAACTTTGAAGAACAGAAGTATAAGATGTCATCAAGGAATTGTACAATAAAAAGGGAAAATGGTCTGGCCATGTGGTAAGACAGAGCTGACAAAAGGACAGCCAGAGCAGCTCATGGGACAGTGGAGAGTGATGGACCTAGATTCAGCAAGATCTAAGTCTGGCCTCTAACACTTACTGGCTTGTAGGCATATAGAAAGATGGATTATGATCTGCATTATTGGGGGAACTCTAGAAGAACTGATGAGATCACCCATCTATTTGAATATTTGAGCATTAAGCATTTCATGTTGGAAAAGCCCTTAGGAATCATGCCCTTCATTTTACACAGGTGGAAAATAAAGCTCAGAAGGTTCATTGATTTGTGCAAGATCACACAAGTGTTAAGAGACAGAGCTAGGATTCCAGCCTTGGTCTGGAAGGAGGCTTGGGGACATTGGGCTTCATTTTCTCTAGTGGCTAACCCACAACCCTGCCTATCATTGACTATCTCTGATACAAGAAACTCAAGTAAACATGGTACATTCCTTAACTACCACATCAATGTCAAAGAAATGGCTTCATTTGTAAGCATAATATTCATTATGTAGTGGTTGGAAACAGATGTTCAGGATTTGAAATTAGAGACAGAATGAATGGAAAAGAGACTAGCTGATTGGGATGAAGGACATATTTTGTTTTCTAAAGTTTAGGTGTGTTCAGATAGGCACAATTCAGAAATGATGATGCTTTAAAAGACATTGTGAAATTCTAGGTGGGTTCCTATGGGCAAGCTACTTCCCCTTTTTGAGCCTCAGTTTTCTGTTATATTAAATAGGGATAATGGTAAAGGTTAAGAAAATGTGAATTGTCAATAATTTGGCTTTCTATGAACCCTTTTTCTTCTTCTTTTTAAAATCCTTACCTTCAATCTTAGAATCAATGTGATGTGGTTCCAAGATGGAAGAGCAGTAAAGACTAGGCAATGGGAATTAAATTACTTGCCCAGGATCACACAGCTAGGAGGTATCTGAGGTCAGATTCAAAGTTCATGGTGTTTGCAATAATATTTTGGGTGAGATAAGGAGGTAGAGCAGAAGTGACTCCTGAAATCTACAGTTTATAAAATGGATTAGAACTCAGAATACAGAGTAGAAGGATAAGTCCAGTCTAGATAACCAATCTCAGAAGCAATGAGGGAGGATAACTCATTGTTACACAATGAGGAGATTGACTTAAGAACTGGAATGCACATACTCCCAAAATTTAGGCTGAAAAAGCTATAGGGTTCCCTGAAATGACCTCATTCATATTTTCAGGAAAATCACCTTGGAAATGGGAGAGTATTGGGATGATCTCAGCACATGTCTTTTGTGACCTAATGATTTCTCCTGTTAGTACCTGCCCTTTACCTACCACATGTAGATATTGTCACGAAGGAGGAGAAAATCCTTGATTATTCAGAGCACAAGCAGATTGAGTTGCTCTGGGCTAAGCCAAATGGGGTCATATTAAATAAAAGCTGTTCTTTCTTGTTATTAACCAACAGTATAAGCCTTACCAACTACTCCCTGTCAATGAGATTCAATAGGATAGTGGTTAGTTCATATATTAGCTTAAGGGGTTGTTCAGATCAGCAGCTGCACACATTGTGCTAAGTGATATCCCAGGAAAATGTGTGTATATAAGATAGCTAGATTTGGGTATATAGATATCTATGTGTCTATACACACATATGTTAACTAATGTTTATTTAACAGTTTAAGGTTTGCAAATATCTTCTCTTAGCTGATCCTCACAACAACTTCATGAAGTATGTAATATTATGATCCCCGTTTTCACAAATAAGAAAACTGAGGCTGGGAGAGCTTAAATGACCTGCCCAGGCATAACTTTAGTATCTAGAGCAGTATTTGAATTTAGATTCTCCTAATTGCAAGTCTGGCCCTCTATCCAGTGTGCCACCAAGCCACCTGAATCCTCCTGTTTATACGGACAGTCTGGGTGGCTGGGACTGGAAAAATAAATCCCTTGTTGGGTGTTTTATGATGATGAATCTCTCTAGCCTTAGCTATCATGGTTCTTAAGTGACAGATCATTTCTAGACCTAAGTTTGTAAGACTCAGACTTTCCAAATTGGTAGGACCCACCAGAGCTTGGATTAAACCAGGGTCACCTCTGTGCCACCTTGAGGCATCAGAAGATGACTTTAATAAAAATACATATAATGTTCATGTATAATAAATATATTATCTTTACACACATATATAATATATTAATAAAAACAATATTAAACATTATCTTTACATACATACACAATATATAACTATAATTTTTATTTATGAATAAAAATAATTTAAAATACATATATAATAAAATATATAACATAATATTTCATATATGCATACCCATGAGTACATATATTGGTTATATACCTGACTATATTCTAAAACATAGATGTGTGTATACATTTCTGTACATATCTGTATATATGTATATCTATAGCTTTATCACTTCTTGGTTCATCCTTGTCAAATGCATTTCTATACAAATTGTCAGATTTGTATTTCTATATAAACCAGGAGTAACGAATGCTTCTCAAACCCTATAATCCATCATATAATGAACACTAAATTCGACTGAACTTCAGCTTAACGAAGGGCATTCGAATATAGTGAAAAGAGAACCAGATTCATTGTTAAAAGACCTGGACTTTATCCCTGGTTCTGCCAATAATTTACTGTGTAGCTTTTGTCAAGCCAATTCCTCTCTCTGGGCCCATATGTCAATGAGGGCATTAGATTAGATGATCTTTAGGGTCCCTTCCAGCTGTGACACTCTATAGTTTAGTTGAGATCCATCAAAGCCTTCAGCTGGGTTTGTGTGTCTAGATCTGAGGAATATACCCTGAATAATTAAATGTTTTTATATGAGGTGTTTTGGGGGATGCCCAGGACCCATCTGAGAAGTCTCTCCATTGGAATTTCTATGTTCCCATTGATATGCCTCATAACTTTTTCCAGGGCCGTATTATCATAAAAAAATTCATATATGGCCCTGGAATCATCAGAAGACTGTGCTGGAAATGATATAACTTCTTAGATCCCAAGTAGCCCTGGGTACCTGCTATCTCCTGGAGTTTACCATGAGGGCTATTATCAGAACTAAGGATAAATACTCACGTGTGGTTGCTATTTTCTTCAGGCCTGGGCCACGGGTGTTGTTTTTCACAATATGCAGAGATATCTCATACTCCTGTCCTGGAGCCAGGCCAGTCTGTCTGAAAGTTGTTTCTGGCCTCCTCAGGCTTTGGGTGATTTCTGCTCCATCATCCTTATTCTGAAAGCCAGAAAGAACTTGGTGATGAGTTCAATAACATAAAGGTTATATTGTTCAAATGTACACTCACTCCTAAAAAAAAGTTTCTATTCTTCAGAATTAGGCAAAAATATATGTCCTTCTTTTCCAGAGAGATGAATACTTCAGATGAGACAATTGGGGAGTAACTGTCTTTTGAAAAACATCAAATTTTTTCTCTTCTTTGCAGGGCATATAATTCAGGCCTTTGAGTTTTATGTAGGGCCAAGATATCATTATCCTTGTGGTAATGCTTTCCATATGTTTATTCTCTCTTTATCCCCTACAGTTAGTTTCACAGAGCCAAATTCAATATAAGAGGAGGACTCAATTCACTTATTTATTTTAATAGCAAAAGAGTGCCCTCAAAGTACACAGATGTTAATTTTTGCATCCTTCTCCTTAAAATAATAATAATAAAAAGGTTAAAGGAGCAAGTTTTATTTTTTTCAAAATAAGGGAAATTGAACTAGATGATCTCTAAGGGCCAACCCAATCTGGGCATTCTAAATTCTGAGCCCCCTTACAGTTTTGGTATTCTTTGTGCTGACAATCTATACCTTAAGGCAGTGTTGTCAAACCCAAATAGAAACAGATCCCTAGAAGATGCACACTGACTTAGAAAACCACAAGTTAACATTATCTATGCTATATTTTATTTTTATTTATTCTGTTAGACATTTTCCAATTACATTTTAATTTGGCACTGGATACCCCTGGGAGTTTTGCCAGTCCCTGTGGTCCTGGAGGCTGTGAGTTTAACACCATCTGCTCTAAGGGGCTTTCCAGTTTTAACAATCTAGGCTCTGACATTCCTTTCAGCTCTAATGCTCTGGGGTTGTGTGACTGGTTGCTAGTAAGTCCCTTTATCTGAATATTTTATAGACTCTGGGGGACTTATATTTCCGACCACGCATGCTCTTTACCATGTTGCGGAAGATAATTTCCCAGGTTTCAAAAGCAATGTCTAGAGGATCCCACTCCACTTCCACTGATGTCTCTTTGATAGCTTTGAATTTCAAGCCTTCTGGGGCAGGCAGGTCTGTTGGAAAGAGAAAGAAACAGGCAAATGATGATCCTTAGACAAATAAAATGAAGGTGTAAGATGGGAGAAATGATGAGCTCAAAGGCACCAGGGAAGGCTTATGTATATCCATGATTTTACCAATCTTCCAAGCATAGCGGAGTGCTGTCACCACTCCCAACACCTCTGGGAGACGGCTTGGTTATTAATTCTGTGGTGACATACAGTAATGCTTCCCCCCCACTTTTCCAGCTACAGCATGCAGTTACCTGTCTCTAGAGTTTTCCAAATAAAGCAGTGACTGCATTTAGTATATATTCATAATGTCTGAAAGAAATACTTAAACCACAAATGCCTCCTTTAAAAATTTTTTTTTTCTAAAATGTTGCCCAATTATCATCTGTCAATGAGCTCCTTTGTATGTGGCAAGAATGAAACAGGGAAAGGAGAAATGAGTCATTGTTAACAAGGAGGATTTCCTTTATGAAAATATACAATCATCTATCTGGATGTTTCCAAAATCAGGCTGGTGCTTGTGTGCTTACACTAGAGCAGTTGAGGAAAGAAATCCCATGAGGCTTTGTTAAAGATCATTTAAAACTTGCCCTAGTCAAAGTTAAGGAGAGAAAGGCTCTGAACTGAGATAGGCTATTGATTTGAAGCCAAGGGTTTGAGTAGACAAAGCCTTGACCTCAGAGTCCCGAAATAGAGATTCAAGCCTCAGATCTGCTACTCACTCTTTTGGGAAAGGGACTTCACTGTATTTCTCCCTCCTTTCCTTGCTCCCCCTAGCCTCACTTTCCTCATTTAGAAAGTAGAGCTAATAATATATAGGTTACCTAGGGCAGGTAGGTGGCCCAGTGGACAGAATACCAGGCCTAGGGTCTGGAAGACTCGTCGTCCTGAGTTCAAATCCTCATACACTTACTAGCTATGTGATTCTGAGTAAGCCACTTAACCCTGTTTGCCTCTGTTTCCTTATCTATAAAATATATTGGAGAAGGAAATGGCAAATCGTTCTGGTATCTCTGCCAAGAAAACCCATAATGGGGTCACAAAGAGTTGGATACAACTGAACAGGAGCAACCACAAAAGGCTACTTACTCCATATGTTTGGGGCAAGAAAAGTATTTTATAATCCATAAAGAACTACAGCAATGCTAGTTATTAATGATTCCACAACTAGTTCACTTTCCTAAGGCAGTGAAAATAGGCTTCCCTTTTTTGTTGTTCACTATCTGATCTTCTGAATTAGAAACTGACTTTGAGCTGGCTTTAGCTTATGAGGCAGGTGAATAACTTTTCTTTTTCCTCTTTATTATACCATTTTATTGCAAGGATCTATGATCTGTGGGAAAAAACACTAGATTCAGAATCAGAAAACCTGAGTTCTAGTCCTGGCTATGCCACTGAACCAATATTTTACTTCTCCTGGCTTTAATTAGTTCACTTTTTAAGTGAACTTTGCCTCAAGGTTATTGAGATAAAGAAACAATTCATATAAAAGTGCTTTGTAAACTACTGAGATTTCTAAAAGTACAAATTGATAGTATTGTTAGAATTGGGATGGGATTGGACCTGTGATTTCATGGGCACATGAAACTTCCAGGGAAAAGCCTTTCTCTTACCATTGGAAATTGGCACCATCTCTTTAGTTTTCCTTAATGTTAGTGCCTTCCTTCTCAGATTATTTCCTCTTTATCATATATGTATATTATATTATATACATGTTTTGTTTGTATACAGTTGTTTGCATGCATTTTCCCCTATTAGACTGTAAGCTTCTTGAGGGCAGGGACTGTTTTTACTTTTTTTTTTTTATCTCCAGTGTCTAGGACAGTGTCTGGCCCATGGAAGGCATTTAACAAATGCTTGTTGACTTGACTTGACTTAGAGTGAGCAGTGCTTAGAAGCAGTGAGAGATAAAGCAACTGGTCCCTGGTTATATATGTGTCAATACATATCAGAGGTGAGATTTGAACTCATAGCCTCAGACTCTGAGGCCAGCCTTTATCTACCATACTGTACTGCTCCTTGATATTTATTATTATTGCCATTTCTGCTATGCCTACTACTACTATGAGTAAAGATAATAGTAGTAATAATAATAATAGCAATATTCCCAAAAGACTACTTCCCTCAAATCTCCAGGATATCAGCATAGACTAAGATTTTCCAAATAGCCTTAGCTTTGATTAGAATCTCATTATGAGAGACCCCTAAGGTTACATCAAGAGGCCATTTCTGTGTGCCATGGGCAGGACAATAGCCTCACTGTCAGATTTTCCACAGAGGACTGGAATTTTAACCCATGACATCATATTTCATGGCTAAGAGAGGTCTTGACACATATGTTGTGGGTGGAATAAGAGAAGCTGATGACTGATAGAAAAGCAAAAGTCCTTTTTAATTTACTTACAAGTAGCCACCCTTGCACTGACAGGGATGCTTTTCTTGTTCTCAAGGATAGCAAAGACTCGGATAAAGTATTCTACCCCTGGCTCTAATTCACGGATGATGGTGGATGTCTGGTCCCCAGGCACACGGAACTGCATTTCCAGACCATCTGAGTTTGTCGGAGTGTAGGTGACAAGGTACTCTGTGACCCTCATTTCATTGTCCCATGCCAGGTTTACAGTTTCTTCTGTCACTTCAGTCACTATGAGGTCCTTTGGTGGGGACACTGCCAGGAAATAGAAACAATGCCCCTCTGTCAGTAATTGCCACTGTTTAGCCTTCTAAAATAACAGTAATTTCCTTTGGAGTTCTCTTCCTCCCTTTCTCTTTCAATCTACCACCAACAAAGGCAGAAGTTATAGTTAAAGGGTTTTTCTTGCTCCTTTTTGTTGAATATCAAAGATAGAAGCCAAATAATGGTAAAACCTAAAGAAAAGATGGGGCAAGTCTGATATGGAGCATGTGCAATGCAGAAAGAATGGAAGCATAAAGAGAATGTGTGAACAAGCAATGTGGATAACTCTTTCTGAATTCACATGCTGTTTGAGGGCATGCTGAACAAATATATGAAAGCAGGACATTCTAGATATACGTGTGTCCTTATATTGTGGCCTCTCAATCAAAACAAAAATAAAATATTTGTTTAGGGAAAAAAAAGACCAAACAATAACCCAAATCCTGAATTGCTGTCATATTTATGCATTTATTTTATTTGGCAATCTTTTGATAGTTGAAAAAAATACACCCAGTGTTTTGTAATTATAGGTGTCAGGATAAAAAAGTATTTGGTCCCTACTATGGAATGTGATAGAAGAAATTTAATTCTCAAGTGACAGAAAACCTTCAGTATCTTGAAACACATCATTTTGTGTTTGTGAATCTTGTGAAACTTCGGGCCACTACTAGATTTCATGAAGACAGATTATCTCAGGGAAACAAGTAATAGTCAAGGCTGACATGTACATAAAGATGTTTGTTAGTGACTATTGTTCTTTTCGGATATGACTAATATGATGTGGGTATTCTATAGTGGTAACATTTAGAAAAACTTAGTTTCATGCAATGGAAGTGTGATCTTTTATTATTTATTCATCTAAAAACTCTTACCTTCTGTCTTAGTATTAATTCTATCTTAGTATTAATTCTAAGACAGAAGAGCCACAAGGGCTGGGTAACAGAGGTTAAGTGACTTGCCCAGGATCACATAGCTAGAACATGTCTGAGGACAGCCCAGGTCTCCCCAACTCCAGACCCAATGCTCTATACACTGACTCTTCTAGCTGGCTCTGAGTCTTTCTCTGTCCCTGGTGTCTATGATGCCTAGAACACCGTAGATGCATAACAATTTTCTGTTGAATTGAATTGAATTTTGGGAATATGAAGAATATCTGAATTTTAATTCTTGGGCAAGTCACTTAATCTCTCCTGTTTTCTATTCCTCACTTATAAGATGAGGGAAGTGAATTAAAGGATCCCTAAATTCCCTCCCAGTTGTCACCAGTTCTTTCATCCTATTCATAATACATGCTTTAAAAAAAATTCTTGTGCATTGATAAGAAACAGTGTCCAAATAGCCTTCTAAAGGTCTATCTCATTGATAATAATTATAATGTAGTAAAACGAAACCTTGGTGGGGGAACTGGATTTAGATCTTGACTCTGACACTTTAGTAGGAGTTTAACTTTGGGCTAGTTATTGAACCTCTCTGGAAAAGAATGTTTGACCTACTTACTTTCTAAGACTATTATGGAGAAATCCTTTTGCAAAATAGTAGGGACAGATTATCTTTGAGATTCCATTATTCTACTAAAGTTCCATTATTCTACTTATTGTTCCTTGAATATGACACATCACACTAATCATGTCAAAACATTTTCTTGCTCTCTTGATCCTTTCTTTTTTCCTCTCTCTGTCTGTCTATCTCTCCTCTGTCTTTCTGTCTTTCCTGCTCTTCTGTCTCTCTCTTTCAGCTGTCTCTGTCTCTCTGTCTCCTCTGTTTTTCTCCTTTGTCTCGCTGCCTCTGTCTCTCTATCTCTATTTTTCTCTTTCAGCTGTCCCTGTCTTTCAGTCTCTGTCTCTCTTCTGTCCCTTTCTCTTTCTCCTCTGCCTCTCTGTTTCTCTTTCTGTCTCTCAGCTGTTTCTGTCTGTCTCCTCTGTCTCTTTCTCTTTCTCCTCTGTCTCACTTTCTCTCTCTCTCTGCCTCTCCTGTCTCTTTGTCTCTGTCTCTCTGTCTCCCTCCGACTCTCTCCAGTCTCTCTCACCTACCTAAAATCTCAATTTTCAATGTACCTATTTATTTACAAGTTGTCTCTCCCATTAGAGTGTAAACCTTTTGAAGGCAGGGCCTGTGTTTGCCTTTCTCTGAATCCCTAGCACTTTTCATTGTTCCTGGCTCAATCAATACTTGTTGGCTGGTGGAGTGACCATAGAAATGTGAGTTGTTCATCATCACTTACCCTCCGAACAATCTTCGCCAGTGTAGCCTTCATTGCAGATGCAGCGCCCGCCGACACACTGACCCCAGTCATTACAGTTGTTCAGGCAGGAAAGCTGACTGCAGTCTTCTCCTCCAAATCCCTCGTGGCAGACGCATTTGCCTTCCACACAGCGCCCTTGGTTGTTACAGTCGTTTGGACATCTTAGGTCGCTGCAGTCTCTCCCCATGAAACCCTCGTTGCAAACGCATTGTCCATTCACGCAACGGCCCCGGTTATTGCAGTTATTTAAGCAAGCTAACTCTCCGCAGGCTTCCCCAGCGAAGCCCTCCTGGCATTTACATTTCCCAGCCACGCAAATCCCCCGGTGGTTACAGTCTTTGGGGCACCGCAAATCCCGGCAATCTTCCCCCATGAAGCCATCATCACACACGCACATCCCATTCACACAGCGCCCCTGATGGTGGCAGTCGTTGGGACAGCTCATGTCTCCACAGTCATAACCTGTGAAGCCTTGCTCACACACACACTTCCCGTGGACACAGCGCCCGCGGTTGTTACAGTCATTGAGGCACCGGCGGTTGGCACAATCCTCCCCAGTGTAGCCCTCATCGCAAACGCACTGCCCATTGACACAGCGGCCGTGCCTGCTGCAGTCCCGGGGACACTTGAGTTCCCCACAGTCTTCCCCTGTGAACCCATCATCACACTCACACTGCCCGTCAATGCAGCGGCCATGGTTGTGGCAGTCCTCGGGACACCGCTTTTCACTACAGTCATCGCCAGCAAACCCCTCATCACAAACACACTGCCCTTCCTCACACTGGCCCTGGTTGTTACAGCCATTCGGGCAGGTGAGCTGCCCACAGTCTTCTCCGGTGAAGCCTAACTCACAGTAGCAGGTCCCATTGACACAGCGGCCCCGGTCATAGCAGTCATTGGGGCAGATGAGCTCGCTACAGTCCTCACCCGTGAAACCCTCGTCACACACACACTCGTTCTCCACACAGCGCCCGCGGTTGTAGCAGTTGTTAAGGCACAGAGGCTCTTTGCAGTCCTCACCAGCGAAGCCCTCATCACAAATGCATTGCCCGTTCATGCATTTGCCATGCTCACTGCAGGGCACAGGGCAGAGCTCCTCGCTGCAGTCCTCCCCGGTATACCCCTCGAAACAGACACAGGAGCCATGGACGCACTTGCCTTGGTCGTTGCAGTCACTAGGACAGGCCAGCTGGCCACAGTCCTCACCAGTGAAGCCCTCATCACAGACACACTGTCCATCGATACACTGACCCCTGTTGTTGCAATTTCCCGGACATTCTGGCTCAGAGCAATTAGGACCCTTCCAGCCTGGTTCACACACACAACCACAGCTGTCTGTACTGTAGTTGCCTCGACCACTGCAGAAGGGTGCAGTGTCCAGGCGACCTGCAACAACCAAGAGGTCAGACTGTTAGACAAAATAATTGTAATAACTATAAGGCACAAGAGTAACCTGATGAGGACTGAGCTATTTATTTGTATTCAGTTCAGCAGTAAATATAACCAACCAAACTAGAGTCAATTTTTTGGTATCTGAGGTAGGGTGAATGGAAAAAGAATAATAGAATCTTAGAACATAAAAGATCTTCTTAGCTTATTGAGTTGACCCTGTGCTTGAGCAGGAATCCACTGTACAATAACCCCAAAGGAAGAGTTCTCTAACTTTTGCTTTAATATTTCCAGGCTTCAAGAAGAGACTATTATTTTTTTTTTAAATGACCCATTATTTTTTGGCAGTTAAGTGGTGTAGGGCACTGAGCCTGTAATCAGGAAGATCCGAGGTCAAATCTGGCCTCAGATACTTACTCAGATAGCTGTGTGACCCTGGGCAAGTCACCTTACCCTGTATGATTCAATTCTTCCTCTGTCAAATGAGCTGGAGAAGGAAATGGCAAACGACTCCAGAATCTTTGCCAAGAAAACCCCAAATGGGGTCATGAAGAGTCAGACACGACTGAACAACAACATTCCATTTTTGGATAGCTCCTTCAGGGGGAAGTTTTTCCTTCAATCAAATTGAAATTTAAATCCCTGCAACTTTCATCCACTGCTACTGATTTTGTCCTCTGGGGCTGTTACAGAACAAGTCTAGTCCCTTGATCATCTGATAGAGCTTTAAATACTTGAAAACAACAATCATATTTCTCATCCCATCCAAAACAAAACCAAAAACCTTTCTGGCCAAAAATTCTCATTTCCTTCAATGGATTCTGTCATGAGACAGTTTCTAACCCTTTTCCATCCCTTCGCTATGCTCTGTATAATTTCCAGGTTTTCTTTAATGCCCCTTAAGAAATGAGTTACCCCAAACTGAATCCAATACTCCAGATGTGGTCAGACACAGAGCAGCAGTCAGTCAGATTCTCAATTCTCTCATTCTGAACATACCACTGAATACTTCCCTCCAATTCATTATTGACCAACTATTATTAACTACTCTTCACAGCCAGTTACTTAAGGAGTTCTAAATCTACTTTATTATAATCATCTTGGCCACTCCTGTCTACCTCATCCCCAAGGATACCATTGTAATGTCTTGTAGTAGTTCATATATACATATATGTATATACATATATAGTCTTTAGCATTTCCTTATCTTCTTAAGCCTAGAAATCCTGCTAAAGAATTCATCTGTCAATAATTCACTTAATTTTTTCCCCCTCTCAGGTCCTAATCTCACTGTTGGAAGCTACTATGCACTACTCGGAAGGTGAGATTAATTATAAGCAAGTCATTTCAAATCCTTTGCTTGTAATGATTCTACAGTGTTGCATTATATCTATGTTTTGTTGGACAATTGCCAGAAGAAGAAAACTAGTTTGAATGCAAAGGAATAATTTAATCCTCTATTCTCCTCCTCTTTATGAGTTAAAATGTTTTGAGAACTCTGCACAATGAAATTTGAAGATATCCTTCTTTTCTTTGTTGAGTTCTCTGGGGAGAGATAGCATAAGGCTATTTGGACTTCCTAATGACTCTCTTAGCTTTAAGAACAGGATTTGTAGCCTCAATAATCTTGCAGCCTGGCACTCTAATAGGGATGGTAGAATACTTGCCCAGATTTCCTACAGATTTCATTAGGAACTTAAATCTGGAGAATTAGCAGACAGAGAGGCTAGGGAATACTTATCAGCATGGAGGCATCATGGTGTGGTTAGACAAAAAGAAGTGATTACAGATGATCTAGGTTTAGGTACTGGTTCTGCTGCTTGCTACCTATATGACCTTGGGAAAATTATTTATTATCTTTGCATCTTGGTTTTTGTATCTGAAAAATTATGGGATTGGGCTAGGTCACCTCTATTCTCTAGTACAAAATGATCAGAAACCTTCCTTTGTGTAACTCAGCTCCATTTCCCTGGCCAGAGACAGACAGCAACCCAGCAAGTTCCCACATACCTTCTGCAGGCTGGAGACAGCAGCCAGCCCCACTGGTACACTGCTCCCGTAGTGAGGACACCAGTCCCTCCAACTCCTCTAGTCGACTTAGCAGTTCCTTGATGTCGGGAGCTGGCGCACAGCCACATGCCCGCCGGGGGATATTGATTCGGTGTGTGAAAACGATTTGATTCTCCTCGTTAAGAGTGTGTTCTTGGAAATGTTCGCCTAGCTCAGTTGCAGGGTTCAGTTCTTTCTCCCCACTGGCTGATTCTAGGTCTACTGAGCAGTGGGAACCCATGGGCATCTTGATGTTATAGACATGGTTAAACACGACTGGCTGGTTCTCTTCTGGCAACGTGACATTGATGCCGCTCTGCCTCTTGTGGCGGATAACTCTCTTAAGAACTCCTGCTTGGGTAGAGTGGGACAACAGAGCTACAATCGTGTAGGCCAACACCTGGGTCAGAGGCCCCATGGTGAAGTTTAATTACGTGGTGGCAGCACTTTGGAAGTATGACAGCTAATAGGTTTTTACAGTTCAATTCTGGAAATGGGAAAAATGTAGCCTAAGCAAGAGCCAGTTTCCTTTACTCTTCTTGAGATGGTTTTCTTCCTATAAATAATATAAAAAGACAGATATTTTGTCATTGAATTATTTTCATTTTATTGAACAATAATGAGGACTAGAAACTTTGCATAGTATTTTTTTAAACCCTTATCTTCCATCTTAGAATTAATACTGTGTATTGGTTCCAAGGCAGAAGGACAGTAAGGGCTAGTCATTGGTGGTTAAGTGACTTGCCCAGGGTCACACAGCTATGAAGTGTCTGAGGCCAGATTTGATCCTAGGACCTCCTGTCTCTGGGCTTGGCTGTCAATTCACTGAACGACCTGGCTGCTTCTCAAAGTATTTACTATTATATTGTTGGACATAAATTCTTTAATTCAATTTAGTCAATATTTAAGCACCAACAATGTGAAGGGGTTTCTTGAGAATTTCCTAATGATCCTCTTAGCTTTAAGAAGAAGATTTGAGGCTGTGTAGATAGAGATATGGTTAGGTCCTTATTAGTGTACATAATAAATCCCACGAAGTGATTGCATGTTTTCAAACTCATAGTGTTCTAAGTTAAAATTATCAAAAATATGACAATTAGTTTCAATTTAATGGACTGAGATAGCAGTACAAATTGGAGTAATGGGACAACTTCACAGGATTCTATATTTGCACTAATTGGGACCTAGCTAAAGAACCCTTCTCTTAAGGTCTTTGCATTCTAATGGGGAATATATATATATATATGTATATATATATGTATATATGTATACACACACACACACAAATAAGTATTATGTAAAGTAAAATGTGAGAAATCCAAAGGAAAGGTATAGGAAGGACCCACTTGGGAAATTTAAAGAAGACGTCCTCCTTTGACTAATGTTCATGTATCGGGGGTGGGGTGAGGATAAGGCTTCAAGAAGGAAATTTTACAGAAAGGAAGAAATATCAAAAATGAAGACATGGGGAATCAAGGACTTAAGGTTGTATTTTTTGGAGTCTGAAGATCTGGGCTTAATTCCTAGCACTGTCATTTATGACTTGTGTGATCTTGGACAAAACATTTACCCTTATTAGAATGTACTTTCCTCTTCTGTAAAATGAAAGAATTGGATGAACTGACCTCCAGGATCCCTTCTAATTCAATCAATGAAGCTATGATTCTATGATCCTATTCCCTACAAGGAAGATATTGTCAACCAAGGCCAGCCATGGAGATAAGTAAGGACATGACCTGAATGGGGAGTTGACTAGTTTGGTTAGAACACAGGATGCATGAAAGAGAGTAGGAGAATACAGTACATTCCTTCCCACTCATTGTGGAAGTGAGAAAGGGATGGTTTTCCCCAAAGACTTTAAACCAAAGGATCATAGGGCTAGAAGGGGGCTCCGAGACAATCTAATCCACCCTCTTCATTTTAAAGCAAAGAAACTGAAGCTCTGAAAGGTTATGTATTTTAACCAAGATCACACAGGCAGTTAAATGACAGAGTCCAGATTCAGACCCGGCCCCTCTGCTTCCAATATCAGTGGTCACCCCTCTAGATCATGCTGTTCTTCTTTCACCATCAGTGAAATGATGTATATTAAATTCTTTGCAAACCCTAGAGTGCTTAACATGTTAACTGTTATCATCATTATTCTTCTTCTATATTAATTTATCTCCTTGCCATGGATAAGTTTATCACATTCTCTTCTTAATGAATTCTTACATACATAGAAGGTTTAAGGTGTTTGGACTTGAAATTGGAGCCCAAAGCCATTATTTGCTATGTTTTGGCCCTGGGAGAAAAGAGATTTCTGCACATTGCCATTGGTCCCCACCCATGTAAATGTGTTTTTGTTTTCTATAGTATATCCAGTCCTATTCTTGCCTTTGCATTTGTTACAAAATAAGTATGGAACTTGGCATCTACCTTCATGGAACGACTAAGCCAGTCAAGGAGATAAGGCCAATATAAATATTAGAGAATAATGTAGAAACAACTGGAGTTTGCTAACTTGTGTATCACAGATTCAGGTCAGGAAGATCATGAGCCAAGTCAAAAGGCATTTATTAAGTGTCTACTGTCTGTCAGCTCTTGTGATAAGAAGTTGAAAGGCAAAATAGAAAGAGAAAAAAAAACAGTCCCTACCCTTTAGGAACTAACAACTGAATGGTGGAGAAATCACACTAACAACTATTTATGAAAGAGGTACTATACAGGATTAATTGGACATTATCAGCAAAGGAAAGGTACTCAAATTAAGGGGAATCAGAAAAGGTTCCTTGAAGAAGGTAGGATTTTAGCTGGATCTTGAATGAAGCCAGTAATTGGAGATGGGGAGGGAGAACATTTTAGCCATAGAGGATACTGAGGAAAAACATACAGAGTAAGGAGATGGAATGTCTAGTGTGGCGACAGCAAGGAGGTTAGTATCACTAGATCAAAAAATAGAAAAGAAGTAAAATGTGGAGGGATGTTATGAAGAGCTTTAAAAGCCAAACAGTAGATTTTATATTTTATCCTGGAGGTATAAACAAATTTTTTAAAAATAGTGGATGACAAGGTCAGTCTTGAATTTTAGGAATATTAATTTGACAGCTAATGTGGAATGGGCTGTAGCAGGGAGACACTTGAGGCTGGGAGAATAGCTGGAAAGTCAAGGATGGCACCTAATTTGTGAGCCTCCGTGAATATCTTCAACATTAAGAGGCAAGCTAGCTTCATAGCCATTGAACTAAAGTGACTGGTGATATGGAGGAATTGTTTCTTGAGCTGATCCTTGAGGATGAATAGGATTGGGAGAAGCATAATTATTGGAAAGGCATTCCAAACAAGAGGAATATCTCAGTTGGTCAGCCTGGAGAAATCTTTCATCTTACTGTCATGTCTTTGTCTTACAAAGGACTTAAGGAACTGAGAAGAAAAAGATTAAGAAGTGGCTGATTTGGGCGTGGTTATTACTTTAGCTCAAAAAATATACCTCAGGCTTGAATGTATATTATATTCAAGTATATAGAAATTAACTACAAATCATTTGCATTGTCTCAAGACCCTCCTCGACTACTTTTTTTTCCCCTTAATGTAACTGAGGGAAAGGAAGTCATGGGCATTTGTTTCTAAATGATATCAGTCAGTTGACTCATGGAATCGCTCTTTTCCATCTCTTTTTCCTGGACAAGTTCCTGTTGCATTAGTGTCTCAAGTCAATTAGCTGTGTAGGCTGGTTATTCTGTAGGTGGCTTCCTGACATTTTTCCAGCAGTTTCTTGCCCTAAGAGTTAGATGAGTTAAGAAGAGGAAAGCTGATCTCTCCTTTTATGTTTACAGAGAACTTTAGTAAACTAGATTGATCAAGAAAAGAAATGAGAACAATCAAAATAAACTAAAATGCCTGATATATTCAGCTGTGTTAGCTCATTTGAAAAAGGTGGGGTAGGCAGGTGTCAGGGACAATGGGATTGAGAAACATTTCTTTAGTCACTCTGAGCTTTGTAGGAGTAAGAAAAAGATTCAGATGTCAGCAGGTCTTGGAAGCAACAGGTATGTATCTTTGGAAGAGATGTTTCCTCCTGTCTTTTCATGTTTGATCTTTCATTGCTATTCATCTATCGACTTTTGGTTATCTGCCTCATGGCTGAGAAGATTGAGCCTTCCTAAATATATTCTGATTCCCTAAATGAGAATCCACAGATAGCCAGGCTAAATTATTTTCATCTTGAAGAGAAAGAACATCTTTGTGTTTGGAATGAAGGAAGAGAAAATAACCCTAAACATGTGGGCAAATGGTTCCTTCCTTCTTCCTTTTTCTTTTTTTGAAATACACTAGTGCATCTACTAGATTTGAATAACTTTTTCTGAATCAAGTTGAGTAAACATTTACTAAGAATAGTCACTATACTAAGTGTCAAGGATACAAAATATAAAGCAAAAAACTTTCAATCTCTGACCTAAAGTTTATGTTCCAATCCAGACCAATGTGCATTGATAAAAGGACTATTATATTCTAAGCTCTAGAAATACAAAGACAAAACTAAGACCAGTTCTTGCCCTCTAAAAATTTACCTTTCTGTTTCTGAACCCTTATTTAAAAAGAAAAGCTCTACATAGTATAGATACTTAATGAATATTGTTGAATCAACCATCAGAGAATGAGTATTTGTTAAATGCTAATTATATGCAAGGCACTGTGCTAAGTACTAGTTATACAAAACAAAAATTAGGCAATACCTGCTCTTCAAAAGTTTACACTCCTGGAGAGGATTTTCCATTCTTTAGGAATGAATCAAAGGTAGATGGTCAGGCTTTAGTGGGCAGATGGGTGGTACATTGGATAGAGGATTGGGCCTTGAGACAAAAAGCTCTGAGTTTAATTGACCTCAGACACTAGTTGTATGACCCTGTGTAAGTCCTTTTAGCCTGTTGACTTTAGTTTCCTCATATGTCAAATGAGCTGGCAAAGGAAATAGTTAAGCCAACATAGTATATTTGCCAGGAAGACCCCAGTGGGGTTATGAAGACTCAGAGGCAACTGTAATGACTGAACAACAGGTTTTCTTTCCCTACTTGTTTCTGTAAATGTCCTAAAGTCAAAAATTCATTCCACATCCCACCCTTCACCAAGATTTTTGCTAACTACCCTTTCAGGCAATGACTATGAAAAGGAACTAGTAACAAGATATAAAGCTTACCTTCCTTCCTTCCTTCCTTCCTTCCTTCCTTCCTTCCTTCCTTCCTTTCCTCCTTCCTTCCCTCCTTCCCTCCCTCCTTCCCTCCTTCCTTTCCTCCTTCCTTCCTTCCTTCCTT